>NW_027035660.1:0-11208 GCF_034236695.1 Oncorhynchus nerka
GTGTCCACATGTCTTGCCCATCCTACAAAGAAGACCAATCAACCAATCCAGGCTCTTTACTTTGGTGACAACCAGTATGCTGAAAGATGCCCACTAGACGGCTCCAGCTTTCACCTGGTTGAGATGCCTGGTTAGGCCTGCCTGGCTCTCGCCTGGGCCAGGCAGTTTTTGAGAGGAGGACAGACTTGGATTGTCAACTGAGCCTGTGCATCTAACAGCTATAGCTTAATCTAATGACAACAGGTGGCCCTCTTCATTTCAGACCAGACTCTCCATTTTGGACAAACGGTGAGCAGCTATTCACCTCTTCCGATGATGCAGCGCAGGCCTGGGTGCTCACCCCACCCCCCATCCCCACCAAACACAGCTGATTAATTAATTAAACCATTTCTAAACTGAAGATCAGGTGATTGTTGGAGTCAGGTGTGTTATCTGGGGCAGAAGTGCCCAGGCCTGGGTATTGTGTATTTGCAGAAGTAAACACCACGTTTGGGCCCAAGCCAGACAGAAACTCAGGGGGCGGTTGAACCTTCCTTGTGTGTGTTTTTTTGGATTCATTAGGATCTCCGTTCAACTTTGTTGCACACGAAAATAGATGTGGGGAGTACAGAACAATTAAACAAGAACGGCGTAACATTTTAAGTAAGTGTTTCTTCCCAGAGGTTAGAGCTTAGGGAGTTTGAAACAAGATGAAGATTGTACTGCCATGGCTCATCGTCCTGCTGCATGTCTGTGAGGTAAAACAACAGGGCCCATAACACTCTGGTCAAAACAAAATACGATTGCCCCCAGCTAACAGCAAATGTTCCCACACCTTTAGAGTGGTTCCTTAAGTTCAGTGTTTACACGAGGAATGCATACCCAGTACAGACCTAACCTACCTCTCTCCTACCTTATCTGCCTACCCAGTACTGACCTAACCTACCCTCTCCTACCTTACCTGCCTATCCAGTACCTCTACTTTCTTATCTGCCTACCCAGTACAGACCTAACCTACCCTCTCCTACCTTATCTGCCTACCCAGTACTCACCTAACTCTACCCTCTCCTACCTTATCTGCCTACCCAGTACTTAGCTAACCTACCCTCTCCTACCTTATCTGCCTACCCAATACTCACCTAACCTACCCTCTCCTACCTTATCTGCCTACCCAGTACTTAACCTACCCTCTCCTACCTTATCTGCCTACCCAGTACTCACCTAACCTACCCTCTCCTACCTTATCTGCCTATCCAGTACTTACATAACCTACCCTCTCCTACCTTATCTGCCTACCCAGTACTAACCTACCCTCTCCTACCTTATCTGCCTACCCACTACTTACCTACCCTCTCCTACCTTATCTGCCTACCCAGTACTTACCTAACCTACCTTATCTGCCTACCCAGTACAGACCTAACCTACCCTCTCCTACCTTATCTGCCTACCCAGTACAGACCTAACCTACCCTCTCCTACCTTATCTGCCTACCCAGTACTTAGCTAACCTACCCTCTCCTACCTTATCTGCCTACCCAATACTCACCTAACCTACCCTCTCCTACCTTATCTGCCTACCCAGTACTAACCTAACCTCTCTCCTACCTTATTTGCCTACCCAGTACTTACCTAACCTACCCTCTCCTACCTTATCTGCCTATCCAGTACTTACATAACCTACCCTCTCCTACCTTATCTGCCTACCCAGTACTAACCTACCCTCTCCTACCTTATCTGCCTACCCACTACTTACCTACCCTCTCCTACCTTATCTGCCTACCCAGTACTTACCTAACCTACCTTATCTGCCTACCCAGTACAGACCTAACCTACCCTCTCCTACCTTATCTGCCTACCCAGTACAGACCTAACCTACCCTCTCCTACCTTATCTGCCTACCCAGTACTTAGCTAACCTACCCTCTCCTACCTTATCTGCCTACCCAATACTCACCTAACCTACCCTCTCCTACCTTATCTGCCTACCCAGTACTAACCTACCCTCTCCTACCTTATTTGCCTACCCAGTACTTACCTAACCTACCCTCTCCTACCTTATCTGCCTACCCAGTACTTACCTAACCTACCCTCTCCTACCTTATCTGCCTACCCAGTACTTACATAACCTACCTTATCTGCCTACCCAGTACTAACCTACCCTCTCCTACCTTATCTGCCTACCCAGTACTCACCTTACCTACCCTCTCCTACCTTATCTGCCTACCCAGTACTCACCTAACCTACCCTCTCCTACCTTATCTGCCTACCCAGTACTAACCTACCCTCTCCTACCTTATCTGCCTACCCAGTACTTACCTAACTTAGCACCACCTGGTGCGCTAACCAAAATACAGGGGCTGGTCCTCCCAGGTCTTAGTGTGTATAGACAGTAAATACTACGGGTATATGTATGTCCGCAGGCCTCTTGCCTAAGCGCCTTCCCCCCCGGGACGAAAACAGAATACAATGTCAATAATCAAAAATACACTGCGTCAACCAACAACCAACACAGGACATGCTAATCAGCTCTCTCAGCCACAACCAACACAGGACATGCTAATCAGCTCTCTCTCTCAGCAACAACCAACACAGGACATGCTAATCAGCTCTCTCTCTCAGTAACAACCAACACAGGACATGCTAATCAGCTCTCTCTCTCAGTAACAACCAACACAGGACATGCTAATCAGCTCTCTCTCTCTCAGCCACAACCAACACAGGACATGCTAATCAGCTCTCTCTCTCAGCCACAACCAACACAGGACATGCTAATCAGCTCTCTCTCTCACTATCACCACGGGTGTGTGCTGTGCAGACCAGTTCATTGGATACTATCACTACGGGTGTGTGCTGTGCAGACCAGTTCATTGGTTACTATGACTACGGGTGTGTGCTGTGCAGACCAGTTCATTGGTTACTATCACTACGGGTGTGTGCTGTGCAGACCAGGTCATTGGTTACTATGACTACGGGTGTGTGCTGTGCAGACCAGGTCATTGGATACGTACGATCGCTCCTCGACACTCAAGACGTACAAACGCTTTGACTAATGTGGAAGGCCGCATAGCCTTAAATACCGTACGGCCACTGCAGATGTTTGTGAGGGAGGGAGAACTAGACGCTCGAACGTCCAAGGGAACGTTCCGGGTGACATCACAAACGAGTTCTTTCTACCAACGATTGTTAGGGAGGGGGGAGGGAGAACTAGACGCTGGAACATCAAGGGAACATTCCGGGTGACATCACAAACAGGTTCTTTCTACCAATGATTGTTAGGGAGGAGGGAGAACTAGACGCTGGAACATCAAGGGAACATTCCGGGTGACATCACAAACAGGTTCTTTCTACCAATGATTGTTAGGGAGGAGGGAGAACTAGACGCTGGAACATCAAGGGAACATTCCGGGTGACATCACAAACAGGTTCTTTCTACCAATGATTGTTAGGGAGGAGGGAGAACTAGACGCTGGAACATCAAGGGAACATTCCGGGTGACATCCCAAACGAGTTCTTTCTACCAATGATTGTTAGGGAGGGGAGGGAGAACATTCCAAGGGAACATTGGGTGACATCACAACAGGTTCTTTCTACCAACGATTGTTAGGGAGGGAGGAGGGAGAACTAGACGCTCGAACGTCCAAGGGAACGTTCCGGGTGACATCACAAACAGGTTCTTTCTACCAATGATTGTTAGGGAGGGAGGAGGGAGAACTAGACGCTCGAACGTCCAAGGGAACGTTCCGGGTGACATCACAAACAGGTTCTTTCTACCAATGATTGTTAGGGAGGGGGGAGGGAGAACTAGACGCTCGAACATCAAGGGAATGTTCTGGGTGACATCACAAACGAGTTCTTTCTACCAACGATTGTTAGGGGAGGGGAGGAGAACTAGGCGCAAGCGTCAAGGAGCGTTCGGGTGACATCACAAACGGGTTCTTTCTACCAACGATTGTTAGCTGGGGCCTCAACAACTGATGTTTCCACACGACGAGCACTATTGAACATGTGCCCCACCCACTACTCTATGCTGTGTAAATGTTAACCCTTCACCTCTCTCTCCTCCCCTCAGGGCTTCAGAATGCCCACAGGTCTGACGATCACCCAACAAGGAAGTGTTTGTGATCAGGTCAGTCTATAATGTACTGGGGGAGGGGGTGTTTGTGATCAGGTCAGTCTATAATGTACTGGGGGGGTGTGTGTTTGTGATCAGGTCAGTCTATAATGTACTGGGGGGAAGTGTTTGTGATCAGGTCAGTCTATAATGTACTGGGGGGATGTGTTTGTGATCAGGTCAGTCTATAATGTACTGGGGGAGATGTGTTTGTGATCAGGTCAGTCTATAATGTACTGGGGGAGTGTTTGTGATTAGGTCAGTCTATAATGTACTGGGGGGGGGAGAAAAAAATAATGATGCCGCCCGATCGTGTTTGTGTACATGCACGTTGAAGATGGGGACCATTTTGTTGTAGATGGGCTGAAATATTCAAGACTGGGGAAGAGAAGTAACTTATCGTTCTGTCCATTTTCCAGGCTCTTCCTCTGGCCATTTCCAGGCTCCTCATCTCCCCTCTCTCGGTCTACTCCTGGCTGGTCTCTGTGATGGTTAAACTCCTCATCTCCCCTCTGACCCTCATCTCCTCCTCCCTGTATTACACTGTCCTGCTCCTGCTTGCCGGGCCCTGCTGTATCGCCACCTTGTCTCTGTCTGTGCTAGTGTCCTGTCTCCGTGTAGTTATCTATATGGTTCACCTAGTGTTGGTGCTCTGTGCTCTGGCAGTGCTCGCCATCATGACTCCACACAAAATGGCCGACGTGAACGGACCCAAAATGGCCGACGTGAACGGACCCAAAATGGCCGACGTGAACGGACCCACAATGGCCGACGTGAACGGACCCACAATGGCCGACGTGAACGGACCCAAAATGGCCGACGTGAACGGACCCAAAATGGCCACCGGTGCCACTGCTCGTGACCAAACGTTCTACGACCAACTGAAACTGCAGCTCCGAGACTCGGACAGATCTGGGATCAGTGTTGGGTCGTAAGGCTTCACAGCGAGGCCGAGGTTGATCAGTGTTTTTATTTGTTAAAGAATAAAGTCCCTTTGTAAATAAGTCCCTTTAGCATGTTTTGGTGAACTTTAGTCCCAATCATTTAATAAAGTCTATGTGTTTTAACCTCTTCAGTCGACCCTCTACTTTTTTGAACATTTTGTTAAAAATCGCGCAACATTTCAGCGCCCTGCTACTCATGCCAGGAATATAGTACGTTCATATGGTTAGAATGTGTGGATAGGAAACCCTCGGACGTTTTTAAAACTGGTTAAATCACGACTGTGGCTATTACATAACGTGCGTTACATCGGAAAGCGCAGGAAAACCTGATCACAGAAAATGGAAATAAATATCCTTTCGCCACTTCAAGCAATTGTTAACAGTGAGCCGAATTAGATAAGACCGAGCATTCAACTCCCACAGCATCCCCATGTTGTCTAGAGTCTTGTGAATTGAATCATCTTTGATTCTTGGTTGAACCGAAAGAGGGGCACCACTTACCTCCGGTCTCCGCCCAGATCATTCCGGAAGAGCTCTCTCCTGAAATTTTTTCCAAGACGACAGCTAATGATATTTACATCGCCTACGGATGATTTTTATCGCTTATTAACGTTTACTAATACCTAAAGTAGCATTACAAACGTATTTCGAAGTGTTTTGTGAAAGTTTATCGTCTACTTTTTGAATTTTAAAAAATGACGTTACGTTGTGAAATCGCTGTTTTTTTCGTTTATCACACAGTCTACATATAACGATATCTTGGCTTTATATGGCCCGATTTAATCGAAATAAAGACCCAATAGTGTTTATGGGACATCTAGGAGTGCCAACAAAGATGGTGAAAGGTAATGACTGTTTTCTATTTTATTGTGCGGTTTGTGTAACGCCGAAATGCTAATTATTTTGTTTACGTCCCCTGCTGTACTTTTCTGTTGTAGTGTATTGGGGCATGCTATCAGATAATAGCTTCTCATGCTGTCGCCGAAAAGCATTTTAAAAATCTGACTTGTTGCCTGGATTCACAACGAGTGTAGCTTTAATTTGATACCCTGCATGTGTATTTTAATGAACTTTTGAGTTTTAACTAATACTATTAGCATTTAGCGTAGCGCATTTGCATTTCCAGAGCTCTAGTTGGGACGCAAGCGTCCCAAGTAGAGGCAAGAGGTTAAACTAATTTTTGGGGGGATTGTAACGTTTACACCTGGAAACTGAAACTGAGTTGTTTGATTGTTGTGTGTTTTTTTTTGTTGCTGTGAGCTGACTGAGACACAGAAATACTAGAATACACAACTTAGACTACTCTCTCTCCCTTCATTCTTCACCCAAACTTCCGGTTACTAGTCCAACGTTCTAACCACTAGGCTACCCTGCCGCCAATTAAGAGACTAAGGCAGCTTTTTACACGGGCAGTCTTTTGACCAATAATATCAGCTCTGGAAAAATATCTGATGTGATTTGTCAAAAGACCAATTAGTGGGGGGAACAAAAATATATGAGACTTGGGCTACCTGTGTAAACGCTGCCTAATCCTAAAATCAGATTATGTTTTGTCAACTCTGCACCTTTTTGTTTAAAGGGGAAATCTTTCTACGTACATTGTTTAGTTTAAATGAATGATATACACTGAGTGTAAAAAAACATTAGGAACACCTTCCTATTATTGAGCTGCATTTCCTTCAGTCCTCACAGCATTCATACTGAGAAACTTTGCCATTTTCTTCAAACAATCACCTTTTTATTTAATATGGATTTTTAATCATTGCAATAATGAAGCTAGTCGACCACACACTCTAAGTGTGTTGCCGGGAGCTTAACCTTTACAGATAGTGCAGAGTTCTTATTTCGTAGATCAAGAAATGCTTAGTCATGGCTGGTTCCACCCCTACCATGCAGATCCGGGTGGGGGGCGACGACACAATAATAGAGCAAAGTACAGAGATCCTTGATGAAACCTGCTCCAGAGCACTCAGGACCTCAGACTGGGGCGAAGGTTCACCTTCCAACAGGACAACGACCCAAAAGCACACAGCCAAGACAATGCAGGAGTGGCTTCGGGACAAGTCTCTGAATGTCCAGAAGAGGCCCAGCCAGAGCCCAGACCTGAACCCGATCGAACATCTCTGTAGAGACCTGAAAATAGCTGTGCAGCGACGCTCCCCATCCAACCTGACAGCGCTTGAGAGGATCTGCAGAGAAGAATGGGTGAAACTCCCCAAATACAGGTGTGCCAAGCTTGTAGCGTCATACCCAAGAAGACTCAAGGCTGTAATCGCTGCCAAAGGTGCTTCAACAACGTACTGAGTAAAGGATACTTATGTAAATGTACTGTTTCATTTTTGTTTATTTGATACATTTGCAATAATTTCTAAACCTGTTTTTGCTTTGTCATTATGGGATATTGTGATGGAAAGTACCCACTTGGCATATTTGAGTAAAAGTAAAAGATGCCTTAATAGAAAATTATTAAAGTTGAAAGTCACCCAGTAAAATACTACTTGAGTAAAAGTATTTTGGTTTTTAAATATACTTAAGTATAAAAAAATAAAAGTATTATAAATCATTTTAAATTCCTTATTAATCAAACCAGATAAGAGTGTGAATTGGACCGTTTTCCTGTCCTGCTCAACATTCTAAATGTAACGCGTGCTTTTGGGTGTCAGGGAAAATATATGGAGTAAAAAAGTATGTTATTTACTTTAGGAATGTAGTGAAGTAAAAGTTGTCGAAAATATAAATAGTAAAGTACAGATTTAACGAATTAAGTACTTTATTTATACTTAAGGACTTTACACCACTGATTATGGCGTATTGTGTGGAGATGGTCAAATGGAGACACCAGGACTCATTAAGGATCAGGTCAAATGGAGACACCAGGACTCATTAAGGATCAGGTCAAATGGAGACACCAGGACTCATTAAGGATCAGGTCAAATGGAGACACCAGGACTCATTAAGGATCAGGTCAAATGGAGACACCAGGACTCATTCAGGATCAGGTCAAATGGAGACACCAGGACTCATTAAGGATCAGGTCAAATGGAGACACCAGGACTCATTAAGGATCAGGTCAAATGGAGACACCAGGACTCATTCAGGATCAGGTCAAATGGAGACACCAGGACTCATTAAGGATCAGGTCAAATGGAGACACCAGGACTCATTAAGGATCAGGTCAAATGGAGACACCAGGACTCATTAAGGATCAGGTCAAATGGAGACACCAGGACTCATTAAGGATCAGGTCAAATGGAGACACCAGGACTCATTAAGGATCAGGTCAAATGGAGACACCAGGACTCATTAAGGATCAGGTCAAATGGAGACACCAGGACTCATTAAGGATCAGGTCAAATGGAGACACCAGGACTCATTAAGGATGGAGACACCAGGACTCATTAAGGATCAGGTCAAATGGAGACACCAGGACTCATTAAGGATGGAGACACCAGGACTCATTAAGGATCAGGTCAAATGGTGTTGACACCAGGACTCATTCAGGATCAGGTCAAATGGAGACACCAGGACTCATTAAGGATCAGGTCAAATGGAGACACCAGGACTCATTAAGGATCAGGTCAAATGGAGACACCAGGACTCATTAAGGATCAGGTCAAATGGAGACACCGGGACTCATTAAGGATCAGGTCAAATGGAGACACCGGGACTCATTAAGGATCAGGTCAAATGGAGACACCAGGACTCATTAAGGATGGAGACACCAGGACTCATTAAGGATCAGGTCAAATGGAGACACCAGGACTCATTAAGGATCAGGTCAAATGGAGACACCAGGACTCATTAAGGATCAGGTCAAATGGAGACACCGGGACTCATTAAGGATCAGGTCAAATGGAGACACCAGGACTCATTAAGGATCAGGTCAAATGGAGACACCAGGACTCATTAAGGATCAGGTCAAATGGAGACACCAGGACTCATTAAGGATCAGGTCAAATGGAGACACCGGGACTCATTAAGGATCAGGTCAAATGGAGACACCAGGACTCATTAAGGATGGAGACACCAGGACTCATTAAGGATCAGGTCAAATGGTGTTGACACCAGGACTCATTCAGGATCAGGTCAAATGGAGACACCAGGACTCATTAAGGATCAGGTCAAATGGAGACACCAGGACTCATTAAGGATCAGGTCAAATGGAGACACCAGGACTCATTGAGGATCCAGGTCAAATGGAGACACCGGGACTCATTAAGGATGGAGACACCAGGACTCATTAAGGATGGAGACACCAGGACTCATTAAGGATCAGGTCAAATGGAGACACCAGGACTCATTAAGGATCAGGTCAAATGGAGACACCAGGACTCATTAAGGATCAGGTCAAATGGAGACACCGGGACTCATTAAGGATCAGGTCAAATGGAGACACCAGGACTCATTAAGGATCAGGTCAAATGGAGACACCAGGACTCATTAAGGATCAGGTCAAATGGAGACACCAGGACTCATTAAGGATCAGGTCAAATGGAGACACCGGGACTCATTAAGGATCAGGTCAAATGGAGACACCAGGACTCATTAAGGATGGAGACACCAGGACTCATTAAGGATCAGGTCAAATGGTGTTGACACCAGGACTCATTCAGGATCAGGTCAAATGGAGACACCAGGACTCATTAAGGATCAGGTCAAATGGAGACACCAGGACTCATTAAGGATCAGGTCAAATGGAGACACCAGGACTCATTAAGGATCAGGTCAAATGGAGACACCGGGACTCATTAAGGATCAGGTCAAATGGAGACACCGGGACTCATTAAGGATGGAGACACCAGGACTCATTAAGGATGGAGACACCAGGACTCATTAAGGATCAGGTCAAATGGAGACACCAGGACTCATTAAGGATCAGGTCAAATGGAGACACCAGGACTCATTAAGGATCAGGTCAAATGGAGACACCGGGACTCATTAAGGATCAGGTCAAATGGAGACACCGGGACTCATTAAGGATCAGGTCAAATGGAGACACCAGGACTCATTAAGGATGGAGACACCAGGACTCATTAAGGATCAGGTCAAATGGTGTTGACACCAGGACTCATTCAGGATCAGGTCAAATGGAGACACCAGGACTCATTAAGGATCAGGTCAAATGGAGACACCAGGACTCATTAAGGATCAGGTCAAATGGAGACACCAGGACTCATTAAGGATCAGGTCAAATGGAGACACCGGGACTCATTAAGGATGGAGACACCAGGACTCATTAAGGATGGAGACACCAGGACTCATTAAGGATCAGGTCAAATGGAGACACCAGGACTCATTAAGGATCAGGTCAAATGGAGACACCAGGACTCATTAAGGATCAGGTCAAATGGAGACACCGGGACTCATTAAGGATCAGGTCAAATGGAGACACCGGGACTCATTAAGGATCAGGTCAAATGGAGACACCATTTGTGTGTGTGTGTGTGTGTGTGTGTGAGCTTGGATCATAGAGCTGTATTAGAGTCCTAATTAGCATAAAGACGGACTGGACGAGAGCAATTCTTCCACAGTTTCTCCCTCTCTCCTTCCCTTCCACAGTTTCTCTCCTTCCCTTCCACAGTTTCTCTCTCTCTCCTTCCCTTCCACAGTTTCTCTCCTTCCCTTCCACAGTTTCTCTCCTTCCCTTCCACAGTTTCTCTCTCTCTCCTTCCCTTCCACAGTTTCTCTCCTTCCCTTCCACAGTTTCTCTCTCTCTCCTTCCCTTCCACAGTTTCTCTCTCTCTCCTTCCCTTCCACAGTTTCTCTCTCTCCTTCCCTTCCACAGTTTCTCTCTCTCTCCTTCCCTTCCACAGTTTCTCTCTCTCTCCTTCCCTTCCACAGTTTCTCTCTCTCTCCTTCCCTTCCACAGTTTCTCCCTCTCTCCTTCCCTTCCACAGTTTCTCTCTCTCCTTCTCTTCCACAGTTTCTCTCTCTCTCCTTCCCTTCCACAGTTTATCTCTCTCTGTCTCCCTCTCCCTCTCTCTCCCTTCTGTCTCTCTCTCTCTTCTCTCTCTCTCTTCTGTCTCTCTCTCTCTCTTCTGTCTCTCTTTCCAGTCTCTCTCTCTCTCGCTTCTCTCTCTCTCCTGTTTCTCTCTCTCTCCTGTGTCTCTCTCTCTCTCTCAGCTGTTTCTCTCTCTCTCCTGTCTCGCTCTCTCTCTCTCCTGTTTTTTTTCTCT
>NW_027035661.1:0-11212 GCF_034236695.1 Oncorhynchus nerka
ACCACGTCGTCACATTGTGCACCACGTCGTCAAATTGTGCACCACGTCGTCAAATTGTGCACCACGTCGTCAAATTGTGTACCACGTCGTCAAATTGTGTACCACGTCGTCAAATTGTGTACCACGTCGTCAAATTGTGCACCACGTCGTCAAATTGTGCATCACGTCGTCAAATTGTGCACCACGTCGTCAAATTGTGCACCACGTCGTCAAATTGTGCACCACGTCGTCAAATTGTGCACCACGTCGTTAAATTGTGTACCACGTCATCAAATTGTGTACCACGTCATCCATTTCGTATGACATGCTACGAATCCAATTCGTAACTGTATGTAATGAATTTGTTGTGCTTAAGATCCTGGAGTGCGTCGTTAAGTGTGTAAATAATACAGACCACTTGAGTGTTCTTGCATGTTGTGTGTAAACGTTCAGAGTCACTTACTCGAAGTTGAACAAAGTTGAAGGTTAGATTAAAGAGAGGTTCGAGGAAAATAAAGAAGCAAACAAATATTCGAGGTTATTATTTGAGTGTCTTAAATTATAGACTGCATATTAAGCAGAGTTATATGACTGGGGCCAACAGGGAAATAATATCCTCCAGCCGCTTCGCTAGCGCCGTGCGGTTGAGTGAACAGATAAAAGCTGGGTAAAAATGGCTAGTGGATGAGGAAATGTTTTGGAGGTGTAAATGTGATTGTTATTCAAGGAACACCCTTCTGCCACTGCCGGCAGTGTGGCCTTGAGCCCTGTCTGTCATCTCCCTGAATTTAACACTTATCTTTTTGAATAATGTGTGTTTATTCATTCATTTCTCTTTTTTTAGGGTTCCAATTGATCTTTTTGGAATTTTTCGAGGCCTTTTGTTTTTACTGGGTATGTATGGGTAGTAGTTCCTCCTCCTCCAGAGCAGGAAGAGGGGACCAGTCATGAACCATTTAACCAGAGAAAATGGGGAGAGAGCTCCTCCAAAACTGGTATTTCTGGACCAATCTGGGCAGTGTATTCGAATTGCAGAGTAACAAATGGACAGTGGAAGAGGTTTGTAATGGTGATTAGAGTCTGAAATTGGTTCAGATTTACAGTGTCAGTCAGAGATGGAGGGAGAGGAATAAGCAGTCTAAGCGGTCTAATGGATCCATCAGCTTGCTTCGGCTGCTCAGTGGGCGAGCGGGGTCACCAGCCATCCGCAGGCGCAGCAAAAGCACTTCAATTTTGTTGAAATGTATCAATTTAACTGACTCAGGCGGCACACTGGAAACCTAATGAATCTGGACTCAATTTTCCAGCACACTGCCTCTGTGAACTGGAGGAAACAATGTTGGTGGTGAAGGGTGAGGTGAGGCCACTGTGATTGGCTGGCTCTGGTCTTCCTCAGTCCTCACCGAGGGCCCAGTCCGGGAAACAGGGGCAGGCCTCCGTTTATCTAGCGATAGTCGTCGCGCCGACGCTATCACTCATCTGACAATGATGTCATTAAAGGTAAAATTGGCTTCTATTTCAGCTGGATGATATGCTAATTAGTGGCAAAACATAATACCAGGGAGCTGTTGTGCTCTGTTAAGGAGGAAGGGGACAGATTAAATGGCCGTACAATAGTGGGCGTCAGGCACGGCAGATGTTGCTTTGTGCTGAGGACTGCATTGACATATCTCTTGCTTGTCAGGCCTGGGCTTTAGGAGAGACTTATAGGACAGGGGGACCAGATGGTCCCACACAAAGTCCCAATAAAAGCAGTTAAACAGCGGCACTGTTTAAAAGAAGACAAGTCAGCCACAAGAAAATGCAGCTAGTTGGTAAGTAAAAGGGAGCGGGACGAGGCTTATCGATCCCCTGCTGCCACGCGCCAGCCCCTGACTGTAGGCTAATGAAGGGCCCTAGTCAGTAGGCGTCATGTTTATTTAGGGGGGCCAGGCTGCTTGATCACTGCTGACCCCCCTCTCAGAGGAGCTGTCAGCCTGGCCTGCCGTATACTGTAGGGATAGGGGCTGGAGAGAAAGAGAAAGGAAAACCTGTGAGAAAGGCTGCTCTTATAAATGAGGTCAGCAAAACCATCTGGTTACATGTCTTGTAATCTCTTTCTTTAAATTAAAGGAATACAAAGATGAGGTCAGTCCATTGATGAATATCCCCTTTGAATAAGCAAGCGTTTCATTTGGGCCTCATCTTCATTTTTACATTTATAAACATGATTGTAATTTGAACGGACTTCCACTTTCTTTGGATTTATGGTAATTCCCTTAATATGAGCAGTATCTTCCCTTTGGGTTAAACCAACGCGTGTGCAACGGTGAGACAAAACTGATGGGGTTTGGCTCAGATTGTTGACAACACGCAAACAATATTTATTCTCCAGCGTTTATCGAAAACATATACATTTGCACAATGAACACTTGTTGTCTTTCCAATTCGTCCCTACAGTTGTTGGTTTGCTAGCTAGTGATTTTTGTTGTTGCCATATTAGCATTGACATTAAATCCGTCAAAACACCTCAAAGCAAGACATGGTTTCGGGAACAAGATGAAACCACCTGAAACGAGTCAATTACAATTCCCCACATGGCAGTTTCTTGTCATTGTTTGTTTGTAGCTATCTGGCCATCCAGAATGGCGACTCACGGACTTATGCCCCATTGAAGCGTGCGCATCGTATTCATTACGTTGTCAGCTTACCCATATAGATGACCATTTTTAATTACTGGAGGATGTCTGTGGCACACTACTAGTAGTATTTTGGGATATTTTGGCTTTCAAAGACTGATACAATCCCAAAAACACTGAGACCACTATTTCTGGTTTCACATCTTCTGTGTCGGATTGAACTCTTTGTGTGTGGCACGCCACCAGGTTCAGTCCTCCTGCGATTCTTAATTGATTGGGTGGTGATCACATGTCTATGTACTGTACTCACAGCACATAATGCTGGCTGTCATTCTGCCATGGACTAGAGAGGCTGTCCCTCCACTTGACCCCACCATTATTGTGCGCACTGATCTCATTTGGCAAGGCAGGCTCGAGCAGCCTTCAGTGTCTGACATGTCTTTGCAGCAGCAAATCCTTCCCAATGCAGAGCTAATGGGGAGATGGAATAGAAACCAATGGTAATCAGAGGGCACCAGATCTAATGGATGCAGAATAGTACGTCTCTCTCTTTCATCTTGATGGATGACAAAGTCAATTCCAAGCCATTGGTCTAATCCATGATAATTGTATCACGGTGTGATAGTAAAGTTTTAGTGGCAGTTATATTCACCAGCATGGTGTGGTCTTTCACAGGGGCAAAAATTAATAGGTGCCAAGTCTGAATTTGACCATTTTCAAGTTGCAGTACAGTGCTGATGAGGAATTTATGTTTTTCTATCAAAATATGTTAATTTTTAATCCCTGAAACCCATTTACAACATTAATTTCCACCAAACAGGATGATAACATGGTATTATATGGAAAGTTCCAGTGTGATAATGTTCCCTCATTTAATGTAATCTTAACCTGATGGACAAAGCCATCGTATGACTTTTGACATGTGCAGAATTTGTTGGGGGAAATGCCTATTTATCTGTGACTGTTTAGGGAGCACTTCTGTATGAAGCATTGTATCAATGTTTTGACCTTCAATCTTTGACCTTCGCTATTTTGTGTCATACAAACTACATTAAGCCTTGTCCAAACATCATGTTTTTAGAGTATACAATCAGTGTAGATATAAGGGCTAGGCGGATCACTTAGAATATCTAATGATCTTAACCAAACCCAAGATTGATGTGTGATTTGCTGACATTTCCCCATGTCTGTCCTGTTCTTCCTCAATCACACTCTAACCAGCCGAGCTCTTGTTATTTCAACTGGAACAAACATAAACAGGTAGATGTGTGAAGCCCTGAGAAAGGGGAAGTTAGAGATCCTATTTGACAGGTTCACAGTGACTATTTTATTTTGTCTCTCCCCTCTGTTCCCTAGGTGGTTGACTGTGAGACATTTAATCGAGGGACTAGCGGTTTCATATCAGTAACAAAAATCTAATAATGCAAGATGATTTACTCCGGCTAGCAACCAGGGAGCGTATTCTTAGCAACCAGCCGAGCCCCGGGCCTCGGTGTAATCAGCTTGAAAATATTTCAATTATTGTGTTGATTTTAGTGGATTTGAGAGGTGGTCGGTGGGCGCCTTAGTACATTCAGCCCATGACCTGCAGAGGAAGACATTGATTTAAACAGGTGCCAGAAAGGAAAAGTAGAGGCAATTTAAATGGGAATAGGATAGCAAAGTCATTGAGCATTGTTCAGTGCATGTGTGACATCCACCCGATGCTGCCAAATCAATGTAGCTCAACTGAACTAAAAAAATGTACCTTGAGGAATCATCCATCTGCCATGGACCACTGGAGCAAGAGGATTGACTCTCCCTTCCCTTCCTCCATGTGCTCTCTTTCCTCGCCTATCTGAAGCACAATCACATTCTTTTCGCACTATTAAGATATCTAGTACCGGGGATGATTGATCAACTTCCTGTGACAAAATGCTCTGATTGATGAACGTTTAAGATTTGCATCTCTTCATGATAGAGCTTCAGCAAACGTATGTCACACACAACCAGGGAAAGAAATAAACAACGTGTTGTTGACTGTTTTGTCATGACTGTTTTGTCATGACTGTTTCGAGCTGTGTCGTTAGGTGGACTTTGTGAAATCTCTCCGATGCATATTGCCAGTAGCAGTTGGTGTAAAACAAAGTCTGGTTTTCTATGCAATGGAACGGTATTCAAATATTTTCTTTTAGAAGATCTAGTCAGGCCCAATTGGCCAGTGGTGACCCCCATTCATCTTTAATGGGGAAATATTAACACACCATCCTTCATCAAATTTGCAGGGTTACGTTTGGCATGCAAATTGATTCCTTTCACTTTTCCACAAATGCAGATAATTTTAGCCCAGCTAATTTAGAGGTTGTGAGAATAGGGCTGTAAATTAACATAACAGATTTGCTGTGGTAGGCCGATAGTGTCCTAAATGCATTCCCTCACTCACTAGCCATATACATCCCCAGCCATGATTGTATCATATTGCCAGGCTTATCTTGAGTGAGCGGTGATGTCAGTGGGCACTTACTCAATTACTTCCCAGTAATGTTGCTTATTTGCACTCAAAGCTGTGGAAATTGTTCAACGTTACACCGTTAATGACTAGTTGTGCAAAATAGTGAGCGACAATATTTCCCTCCCCTCCTTGCCCTCCTTATGAATATTATCTTCTGTAAAGGGGCAATGTAATGGGCACTGTACGGCACCGGCGTGAGGTGACCAGCCCAAGAAAGCTTCAGGGAAGGTTCGAGAAGAGAAATGATTCCTGCTTGTTCGTGACCTTAGGTGACAGCAATTAAATGTGTTGCACTGCTTTGAGATCACATGGACTACCATTTGAATCATGTCTCGTGTTGATATTGAAGTGTGCGCTGTTATTCTGAGTGGGCTTGTGTAGGTGTTGTTTGTATTGTAATATGTGTGGGCGCTCCAGCTCTAATGGTTAAACATGCTTTCTCTTCATTTAGAGATGGAAAGGATGCCAGTTTTAAATATTTCATTTTCTACTGTAACTAGCGTAAAGGACTGACCTTATAACACCAGGTGTGAGGCGTAAATATTGGCCTATTTCAATGTCAAGATACTGTGGCCTGGCTTTAAAGTAACTCAGGTGCGTTCAATTTCTCTAACATAAACATGTAACCCCCCCCCCCCCCTTTTAATGTCACAACAGCTTGTTTGATTGTCTTATGACTTTTGGAACATGCATTCTTACTTTAAGTCCATTGAATTTATGTTTATTGAAGTAATTATATGTAGTGCATGAATTGCTACTTTTCATGTATGTTGGAGAGAATGAAGCTTGCACAGTCCATCTGTCAGTCAACACTTGCTTTAGATATGATCGCAATCCGTGCAATCAGTTTACCTCTAACATATGGTTGTCCCCCAAGCTCATGAGAGGACACATTTTAGAGACATGTTCTTGAGTAGCTGATGTCCATGTGTAGCTCAAAATGGGGGGGAAGCCATCAGAAAATGTCCTGTTGGAGAGGTGCTAATGTGTGTGATCACACATTAATCGTCTGACAGTATCTCACATTCTACAGTTAGTCCATTTTCACTGAAGTGAGGTCTAAGTGTCAGGTGTCATAATTTAATTGTGTTGTTTTCTATTTCTCTGCAGTACTTAGGGGACTGGAGAGCAGGCTAATCTATGACAGAGTCTACTTCTCTCTTTCTCTCCCTCTCCCTTGCATTCTTTCTTTCTTTTTTTAATTGGGGACACTAGGGGTTCACTTCACATTTCCCTTTAATCTTGACCTTAGCAGATTAACTGCTGATAAAGATAAGAATCGTTATCTGCCCAAAGAAATTCAAGGAACAATTTTCTCTGCTCATTTTTAGTTCATTAATGGAAAAGTGCTTTTGTAGTTGAAGATATCTTGAACATGCACACAGCCCATATCTCCTGTGATAAAGCAAGCTTTTGTAAAGGAGTTTACGGATGTGTTGTCATTTATTTAAATGACCTCATTTGAACAATAGCTTAGCAATTATATATTCAATACATTTTTTAAATCACCACAATTTTGGGTGATTGGAATGTATATTGGAATGCTGTCAGATTGACAGTCCGAGTGTTTTTTTTGGGGGGGGGGGGGGTTGCAAGTAATTCTGTTAATATAAATAGTCAGCATGTTGATGACATTCCCAAGAGGGCAGAGGACAAAGAAAGGAAAAGAACAATACTGATTGAGATACAGGTCTTCCATGTTGGATTCACATGGGAGACGACCAGAGAAATGAAAGCGTGGAATTTAACAGAGGAGGAGGCAGGAAGTCGCTCTGGATAAGAGCGTCTGCTAAATGACTTAAATGTAATGTAAATGTAATTAGCAACAAATAACCCAGACAAGGTACTGTTTAGGTAGAGCTCTTCTCCACTGAATTCATTAAGGGAATGATATATACAGCGTTTCTCAAATGGCACCCCATTCCCCACAAAGTGCACCAACCCCCACCAGGGCCCATAGGCCTCTGGTGAAAAGTAGTGCACTATACAGGGGATACGGTGCCACCCGAGACGCAGATATAGCTAGAGGTCAACAGCCTTTAGGGGCTGCCTGCATCTATGGATCTACAGCAGGTATGTACAGCCAAATCCACACACACTGTCAGACTTTTCTATTATTTCAACAGTAGAACACTGTAGGATGCATAGTGTAATACCATAAATGTGTTTTACAGCATCCATGCAGTAGATTGCACTGCATTATGGGTAAAATACTGAAAATAACTGTAATTCGGACGCCTCCTGTAAATATTACTCTAACATACTGTATTTCTTTACAGTAATAGCGTATGCCTACAGTAGATTCAAATGATCCATTTCAGGTGTCAACCTCAGGCTGTCGGGCAGGCCACATGAAACTCAGACTATTTTAGTAAATATCTTCTTGAAGTGGCTGTGAAGTGGAGGTATATTTTCAGCAGCTACTGGATAGGTACCTTGCCTTGTTAATAAGCATATGTATTGCTAGCCAACGTTGAATTACTGCATGTTTCCTTAGCTAACCATTGCTAGATAGCTTGCTAACGTTTCCTAGCTAGCTAGCTCGAGTTGACAAAAGCCATTTCGGTCTGCTCTAAAGTTCTTGTAAATTCCTAGCTGTGTGACCTAGGAAAACATCACAGAGAGAATATTGTGATTATAGGCTGTATCGCAGCCTCTGAGCGCCATAGAGAATGCACTGAGCGCAGATTTGTGACCGTTATGTTTCCACCATTACCACAGAGAAAATGGCTTGTTTCTAGCAGTATTTTGGGGGATTGACGGGCCGCATTTTCCGCATAAACCACGTTGTGGGCCGTACTCTATGAATGACCAGTGCACCACATTGTATCGAGGTGCCTGCCGACCTAAGGTGCAGTGCCACTGGTCAGCTGTAGCCTAACACAGTGTCGGCGGTGGTAACTAAGTAAAGTGTCAGATTTTCCCCTCCAGGATTATACAGTATTTCAAGTAGGATAGCAGCCTACACAAGAAATAACTCATATTGGTAGCCATCTAGATGTCACCATGACATATTCTACTCAATGGGGAGAGCATAAATGGCAAAAACACCAGAAGCAAAAACACCAGAACAGAGTGTTCACTTGGCTCTCATCTGCGCAACATAAATCATAGTTTTGTAGGCCAGGATTGTCCATATTGCCTCTCCCGCTAGCCATTTATTTAATTTAAAAAACATTGTTCCGTAATGTTACAGTATTAGCTAAACCTGTTCACTTTTATCAGTGGTTCGCAAACATTTTGTGGCACAGCTAGAAAGGAAAATGTTGTATATCTAGTAAAATAATATGTGATATTGTGTAGGCTATAGCAATGTTGTATTATTTTGCCATGGTTTGAGGTAGGTGTATATAGCTGTCTTATTTGTATTTGTTCAATACCTCAATTGATTTCATAAACTATTCTGGATATATGCTGTAGGTTCGATTCAACCCAAGATGATGAATCCTGAAAGATGGAACAAAGTGTATGACAGGATGGCCCAGAGGAAGCCAGCTGTTTGTTCTCAATCCCTCCCTTGCCCCATTCTTCCAAGAGCAAACTGAGTTTGAATGAAGACCTCTAGTGAGGCAAGTACACATACACACGACACCAACTTGGTATGTCCTTTGTCCCCTGTCTTTTTACCCACAGAGTAACGGCCCTGGTGCTCTCTGTCTCTCATTCTATTCTTGTTCTATGCTTGTCCTAGGGGTGAGAAGAGCTGACAAATCAGAATTGAGGAGGTTTGTTACGGAACCCCATGAGGAACACCTGATGCTGCACTGACTTCTCTGTCCTGGATGCTCTCCTGACCAAACTGTCCGGTTGTGTTTCACCTCCTCTGAACCCCCTTACCCCAAACAGAGTTGCCCCTGATCATAGATTGGGCTGCATCACAGACTAGTATGGCAACACCACCGCCGCGGACCGAAAGGCGCTTCAGAGGGTGATACGCCCCCCCAATGACATTCATCACTGCAGCAGTTGCTAATAATGTATACATGATTCTTTGTTGTTTTATTATTATTTGTATTGTTTTATTTCACTTTGTCTCCACACCCCTCAATGGTCATTTAGTCTGACTGTTGGTCCACCTTGTGGTCAATGTCCACCCCAATGGACATGTATTTATTGTTTTATTTCACTTTGTCTCCACACCCCTCAATGGTCATTTAGTCTGACTGTTGGTCCACCTTGTGGTCAATGTCCACCCCAATGGACATGTATTTATTGTTTTATTTCACTTTGTCTCCACACCCCTCAATGGTCATTTAGTCTGACTGTTGGTCCACTTCAGGTCAATGTCCACCCCAATGGACATGTATTTATTGTTTTATTTCACTTTGTCTCCACACCCCTCAATGGTCATTTAGTCTGACTGTTGGTCCACCTTGTGGTCAATGTCCACCCCAATGGACATGTATTTATTGTTTTATTTCACTTTGTCTCCACACCCCTCAATGGTCATTTAGTCTGACTGTTGGTCCACCTTGTGGTCAATGTCCACCCCAATGGACATGTATTTATTGTTTTATTTCACTTTGTCTCCACACCCCTCAATGGTCATTTAGTCTGACTGTTGGTCCACCTTGTGGTCAATGTCCACCCCAATGGACATGTATTTATTGTTTTATTTCACTTTGTCTCCACACCCCTCAATGGTCATTTAGTCTGACTGTTGGTCCACCTTGTGGTCAATGTCCACCCCAATGGACATGTATTTATTGTTTTATTTCACTTTGTCTCCACACCCTCAATGGTCATTTAGTCTGACTGTTGGTCCACCTTGTGGTCAATGTCCACCCCAATGGACATGTATTTATTGTTTTATTTCACTTTGTCTCCACACCCCTCAATGGTCATTTAGTCTGACTGTTGGTCCACCTTGTGGTCAATGTCCACCCCAATGGACATGTATTTATTGTTTTATTTCACTTTGTCTCCACACCCTCAATGGTCATTTAGTCAATGGACTGTATTTATTGTTTTATTTCACTTTGTCTCCACACCCTCAATGGTCATTTAGTCTGACTGTTGGTCAATGTCCACCCCAATGGACATGTATTTATTGTTTTATTTCACTTTGTCTCCACACCCCTCAATGGTCATTTAGTCTGACTGTTGGTCCATTGGTCAATGTCCACCCCAATGGACATGTATTTATTGTTTTATTTCACTTTGTCTCCACACCCCTCAATGGTCATTTAGTCTGACTGTTGGTCCACCTTGTGGTCAATGTCCACCCCAATGGACATGTATTTATTGTTTTATTTCACTTTGTCTCCACACCCCTCAATGGTCATTTAGTCTGACTGTTGGTCCACCTTGTGGTCAATGTCCACCCCAATGGACATGTATTTATTGTTTTATTTCACTTTGTCTCCACACCCCTCAATGGTCATTTAGTCTGACTGTTGGTCCACCTTGTGGTCAATGTCCACCCCAATGGACATGTATTTATTGTTTTATTTCACTTTGTCTCCACACCCCTCAATGGTAATTTAGTCTGACTGTTGGTCCACCTGTGGTCAATGTCCACCCCAATGGACATGTATTTATTGATCACTGCTACTGTTGTTATTATGTACACTACCGCTTAAAAGTTTGGGGTCACCTAGAAATGTCCTTGTTTTTGAAAGAAAAGCACATTTTTTGTCCATTAAAATAACATCAAATTGATCAGAAATACAGTGAAGACATTGTTAATGTTGTAAATGGCTATTGTAGCTGGAAACGGCAGATTCTTTAAGTAATATCTACATACAGAGGTCCATTATCAGCAGCCATCACTCCTGTGATCCAATGGCACGTTGTGTTAGCTAATCCAAGTTTATCATTTCAAAAGGCGAATTGATCATTAGAGTACCATTTAGCGATTATGTTAGCACAGCTGAAAACTTGTTCTGATCAAAGAAGCAATAAAACTGGCCTTCTTAAGACTACTTGAGTATCTGGGGCATCAGCATTTGTGGGTTCAATGTCTCAAAATGGCCAGAAACAAAGACCTTTCTTCTGAAACTAGTCGGTCTATTCTTGTTCTGAGAAATGAAGGCTGATCATTTATCAATTAACAATGTCTACACTGTATTTCTGATCAATTTGATGTTATTTTAATGGACCATTTTTTTTATATTTTCTTTCA
>NW_027035662.1:0-11212 GCF_034236695.1 Oncorhynchus nerka
CCTGAGTGGACAGGGGGTGGACAGGGGGTGGACAGGGGAGGACAGGGGGTGGACAGGGGGAGGACAGGGGGTGGACAGGGGGAGGACAGTGGGTGTTCCTGGGTGGACAGGGGAGGACAGGGGGTGGACATGGGGAGGACAAGGGGTGTTCCTGGGTGGACAGGGGTGGACAGGGGCAGGACAGGGGGAGGACAGGGGGTGGACTGGGGGTATTCCTGGGTGGACAGGGGGAGGACAGGGGGTGGACAGGGGGAGGACAGGGGAGGACAGGGGGAGGACAGGGGGTGTTCCTGGGTGTTAATTCTGCTGCATTTAGTCTTTATTCTCGTTTTCCTGTGATCCATAGTACCACACACACTGATGTCTCTATCTATGTGTGTTTCAGAGTTGCTGGGAACAGCCAAGAGGGTCAATGTCAACTTCCAGGACACAGACGGGTGAGTGACACCACAGTCTATACATGCTGTCTATACACAGTCTATACACAGTCTACACATGCTGTCTATACACAGTCTATACACAGTCTATACATCGTCTATACACAGTCTATAAACACAGTCTATACACAGTCTATACATAGTCTATACACAGTCTATACACAGTCTATACACAGTCTATACACAGGCTATACACAGTCTATACACAGGCTATGTACATAGTCTATATACAGTCTATATACAGTCTATACATGCTGTCTATACACAGTCTATACACAGTCTATATACAGTCTATATACACAGTCTATATACACAGTCTATACATGCTGTCTATACACAGTCTATACACAAGCTATACACACAGTCTTTACACAGTCTATATACACAGTCTATACACAGTCTATACATGCTGTCTATACACAGTCTATATCAGTCTATACACAGTCTAAACACAGTCTATACAGTCTATACACACGGTCTACACACACCGTCTATACACCGTCTATAATTACAGTCTATAAACACAGTCTATACACAGTCTATAAACCCAGTCTATAAACACAGTCTATACACACTGTCTATACACAGTCTATACACACAGTCTATACACATAGTCTACATACACAGTCTATACACACAGTCTATACACAGTCTATAAACACAGTCTATAAACACAGTCTATACACACTGTCTATACACATAGTCTACATACACAGTCTATACACACAGTCTATAAACCCAGTCTATAAACCCAGTCTATAAACACAGTCTATAAACACAGTCTATAAACACAGTCTATACACGCAGTCTATAAACACAGTCTATAAACACAGTCTATATACACAGTCTATACACACAGTCTATAAACACAGTCTATAAACACAGTCTATACACGCAGTCTATAAACACAGTCTATAAACCCAGTCTATAAACACAGTCTATAAACACAGTCTATACACGCAGTCTATAAACACAGTCTATAAACACAGTCTATACACACAGTCTATAAACACAGTCTATACACAGTCTATAAACCCAGTCTATAAACCCAGTCTAACACAGTCTATAAACACAGTCTATAAACACAGTCTATAAACACAGTCTATAAAGACAGTCTATACACACAGTCTACACACACAGTCTATAAACCCAGCCTATAAAGACAGTCTATAAACCCAGTCTATAAAGACAGTCTATACACAGTGTATAAACACAGTCTATACACCCAGTCTATAAAAACAGTCTATAAAAACAGTCTATACACACCGTCTATAAAGACAGTCTATACACACAGTCTATAAACACAGTCTAACACAGTCTATACACACAGTCTATAAACCCAGTCTATAAACACAGTCTATACACACAGTCTATAAACACAGTCTATAAACCCAGTCTATAAACACAGTCTATAAACCCAGTCTATAAACCCAGTCTATAAACACAGTCTATAAACACAGTCTAACACAGTCTAACACAGTCTATACACACAGTCTATAAACCCAGTCTATAAACACAGTCTATAAACACAGTCTATACACACAGTCTATAAACCCAGTCTATAAACACAGTCTATACACACAGTCTATACACACAGTCTATAAACACAGTCTATAAACCCAGTCTATAAACCCAGTCTATAAACACAGTCTATACACACAGTCCCTAACTTGTCCTACCACAGTCTACAGTCTATAAACCCAGTCTATAAACACAGTCTATACACACAGTCTATAAACCCAGTCTATAAACACAGTCTATAAACCCAGTCTATAAACCCAGTCTATAAACACAGTCTATAAACCCAGTCTATACACACAGTCTATAAACCCAGTCTATAAACACAGTCTATACACACAGTCTATACACACAGTCTATAAACCCAGTCTATAAACACAGTCTAACACAGTCTATCTATAAACACAGTCCTACTTTGGTCTCTCTGACACAGTCTATAACACAGTCTATAAACACAGTCTATAAACACAGTCTATACACACAGTCTATAAACACAGTCTAACTATAAACACAGTCTATAAACACAGTCTAACCCAGTCTATAAACACAGTCTATAAACACAGTCTATAAACACAGTCTAACACAGTCTATAAACACAGTCTATAAACACAGTCTATACACACAGTCTATAAACACAGTCTAACACAGTCTATAAACACAGTCTATAAACACAGTCTATACACAGTCTATAAACACAGTCTATAAACACAGTCTAACACAGTCTATAAACACAGTCTATACACACAGTCTATAAACACAGTCTATACAGTCTATAAACACAGTCTATACACAAAGTCTATAAACACAGTCTATACACACAGTCTATAAACACAGTCGATACACACAGTCTATACACACAGTCTATAAACACAGTCTAACACAGTCTATAAACACAGTCTATACACAGTCTATAAACACAGTCTATACACAGTCTATAAACCCAGTCTATACACAGTCTATAAACACAGTCTATAAACACAGACTATAAACACAGTCTATACACACAGTCTATAAACACAGTCTATAAACACAGTCTATAAACACGGTCTATACACACAGTCTATAAACACAGTCTATAAACACAGTCTATAAACACAGTCTATAAACACAGTCTATACACAGTCTATACACACAGTCTATACACACAGACTATAAACACAGTCTATACACACAGTCTATAAACACAGTCTATAAACACAGTCTATACACAGTCTATACACAGTCTATACACACAGTCTATACACAGTCTATAAACACAGTCTATATACACAGTCTATAAACCCAGTCTATAAACACAGTCTATAAACCCAGTCTATAAACACAGTCTAACACACTCTATACACACAGTCTACACACACAGTCTATACACACAGTCTATAAACACAGTCAACACAGTCTATAAACACAGTCTATAAACACAGTCTATAAACACAGTCTATAAACACAGTCCCAGTCTATAAACACAGTCTATACACACTGTCTATAAACACAGTCTATACACATAGTCTACATACACAGTCTATACACACAGTCTATACACGCAGTCTATAAACACAGTCTATAAACACAGTCTATAAACCCAGTCTATAAACACAGTCTATAAACACAGTCTAACACAGTCTATAAACACAGTCTATAAACACAGTCTATAAACACAGTCTATAAACACAGTCTATAAACACAGTCTATACACACAGTCTATAAACACAGTCTAACACAGTCTATACACAGTCTATAAACACAGTCTATAAACCCAGTCTATAAACACAGTCTATAAACACAGTCTATAAACACAGTCTATAAACACAGTCTATAAACACAGTCTATAAACACAGTCTATAAACACAGTCTATAAACACAGTCTATAAACCCAGTCTATAAACACAGTCTATAAACACAGTCTATAAACACAGTCTATAAACACAGTCTATAAACACAGTCTATAAACACAGTCTATAAACACAGTCTATACACAGTCTATAAACACAGTCTATAACACAGTCTATAAACACAGTCTATAAACACAGTCTATAAACACAGTCTATACACACAGTCTATAAACACAGTCTATAAACACAGTCTATACACACAGTCTATAAACACAGTCTATAAACACAGTCTATAAACACAGTCTATACACAGTCTATACACACAGTCTATAAACACAGTCTATAAACACAGTCTATAAACACAGTCTATACACACAGTCTATACACAGTCTATAAACACAGTCTATAAACACAGTCTATAAACACAGTCTATAAACACAGTCTATAAACACAGTCTATAAACACAGTCTATAAACACAGTCTATAAACACAGTCTAACACAGTCTATACACAGTCTATAAACACAGTCTATAAACACAGTCTATAAACACAGTCTATAAACACAGTCTATAAACACAGTCTAACACAGTCTATACACACAGTCTATAAACACAGTCTATAAACAGTCTATAAACACAGTCTAACACAGTCTATACACAGTCTATAAACACAGTCTATAAACACAGTCTATAAACAGTCTATAAACACAGTCTATAAACATTCAGTCTACACAGTCTATAAACACAGTCTATAAAAACACAGTCTAACACAGTCTATACACAGTCTATAAACACAGTCTATACACACAGTCTATAAACACAGTCTAACACAGTCTATACACACAGTCTATAAACACAGTCTAACACAGTCTATACACAGTCTAACACAGTCTATAAACACAGTCTATAAACACAGTCTATAAACACAGTCTATAAACCCAGTCTATAAACACAGTCTATAAACACAGTCTATAAACACAGTCTATAAACACAGTCTATAAGCAGTCTATAAACACAGTCTATAAACACAGTCTATAAAACACAGTCTATAAAACAGTCTATAAAACACAGTCACACAGTCTATAAACACAGTCTATAAACACAGTCTATAAACACAGTCTATAAACACAGTCTATAAACACAGTCTATACACACAGTCTATAAACACAGTCTATAAACACAGTCTATAAACACAGTCTATACACAGTCTATAAACACAGTCTATAAACACAGTCTATAAACATGTCTGAAACACAATCTAAACCTGAAGTCAAACCAGTCCTAAAACCAGTCTATAAACACAGTCTATAAACACAGTCCTCACAGTCTATAAAAACCCAGTCTATAAAACACAGTCTATTCTATAAACACAGTCTATAAACACAGTCTATAAACACAGTCTATAAACACAGTCTATAAACACAGTCTATAAACACAGTCTATAAACTGCACACACAGTCTATAAAACACAGTCTATAAACCCAGTCCTATACACACAGTCTAGTCTAACACATCTAGAATAATCTATACACACATCTAAACACAGTCCAAACACAGCCACAGTCTATAACACAGCCTATAAACACAGTCTATAAACACAGTCTATAAACACAGTCTATAAACAATAATAGCTATAAACACAGTCTAGTCTATACACACAGTCTATAAACACAGTCTATACACACAGTCTATAAACACAGTCTAACACAGTCTAAAACACAGTCTATAAACACAGTCTATAAACACAGTCTATAAACACAGTCTATAAACACAGTCTATAAACACAGTCTATAAACACAGTCTATAAACACAGTCTATACACAGTCTATACACACAGTCTAACACAGTCTATAAACACAGTCTATAAACACAGTCTATAAACACAGTCTATAAACACAGTCTATACACACAGTCTATACACAGTCTATACACACAGTCTATAAACACAGTCTATACACACAGTCTATAAACACAGTCTAACACAGTCTATAAACACAGTCTATAAACACAGTCTATAAACACAGTCTATAAACACAGTCTATAAACACAGTCTATAAACACAGTCTATAAACACAGTCTATAAACACAGTCTATAAACACAGTCTATAAACACAGTCTATAAACACAGTCTATAAACCCAGTCTATATACACACAGTCTATACACACAGTCTATAAACACAGTCTATACACACAGTCTATAAACACAGTCTATAAACACAGTCTATACACACAGTCTATACACACAGTCTATAAACACAGTCTATAAACACAGTCTATAAACACAGTCTATACACACAGTCTATAAACACAGTCTATAAACACAGTCTAACACAGTCTATAAACACAGTCTATACACACAGTCTATAAACACAGTCTATACACACAGTCTATAAACACAGTCTATAAACACAGTCTATACACACAGTCTATACACAGTCTATAAACACAGTCTATAAACACAGTCTATAAACACAGTCTATAAACACAGTCTATAAACACAGTCTATAAACACAGTCTATACACAGTCTATAACACAGTCTATAAACACAGTCTATACACAGTCTATAAACACAGTCTATAAACACAGTCTATAAACACAGTCTATACACGCAGTCTATAAACACAGTCTAACTATAAACACAGTCTAGTCTATAAACACAGTCTATACACACAGTCTATAAACACAGTCTAACACACAGTCTATAAACACAGTCTATAAACACAGTCTATACACACAGTCTATAAACACAGTCTAACACAGTCTATACACACAGTCTATAAACACAGTCTATAAACACAGTCTAACACAGTCTATACACAGTCTATAAACCCAGTCTATAAACACAGTCTATACACACAGTCTATAAACACAGTCTATAAACACAGTCTATAAACACAGTCTATAAACACAGTCTATACACAGTCTATAAACACAGTCTATAAACACAGTCTATAAACACAGTCTATAAACACAGTCTATAAACACAGTCTATAAACACAGTCTATAAACACAGTCTATACACGCAGTCTATAAACACAGTCTATAAACACAGTCTATACACACAGTCTATAAACACAGTCTATACACACAGTCTATAAACCCAGTCTATACACACAGTCTATAAACACAGTCTATAAACACAGTCTATAAACACAGTCTATAAACACAGTCTATAACCCATGTCTATAACACAGTCTATAAACACAGTCTATAAACACAGAAACCCAGTCTATAAACCAAAAATAAAAACCAGTCTATACACACAGTCTATAAACCCAGTCTATACACACAGTCTAACACAGTCTATAAACACAGTCTATAAACACAGTCTATAAACACAGTCTATAAACACAGTCTATACACAGTCTATAAACCCAGTCTATAAACACAGTCTATAAACACAGTCTATAAACACAGTCTATAAACACAGTCTATAAACACAGTCTATACACGCAGTCTATAAACACAGTCTAACACAGTCTACAAACCCAGTCTATAAACACAGTCTATACACAGTCTATAAACCCAGTCTATAACAGTCTATAAAACAGCAGTCTAACACAGTCTACACAGTCTATAAACACAGTCTATAAACACAGTCTATAAACACAGTCTATAAACACAGTCTATACACAGTCTATAAACCCAGTCTATAAACACAGTCTATGCACACAGTCTATACACACAGTCTATAAACACAGTCTATAGACACAGTCTATACACGCAGTCTATACACACAGTCTATACACACAGTCTATACACAGTCTATAAACACAGTCTATAAACACAGTCTATACACACAGTCTATAAACACAGTCTAACACACAGTCTAACACAGTCTATAAACACAGTCTATACACACAGTCTATAAAACACAGTCTATAAACACAGTCTATACACACAGTCTAACACAGTCTATTAACCCAGTCTATACACACAGTCTATACACAGTCTATAAACACAGTCTATAAACACAGTCTATACACACAGTCTATAAACACAGTCTATACACAGTCTAACACAGTCTATAAACACAGTCTAAACACGCAGTCTATACACACAGTCTATACACGCAGTCTATAAACAGTCTATACACACAGTCTATAAACACAGTCTATACACAGTCTATAAACTATAAACAGTCTATAAACACAGTCTAACACAGTCTATAAACAGTCATAAACCCAGTCTATAAACACAGTCTATAAACACAGTCTATAAACAGTCTATAAACAGTCTATACACAGTCTATAAACACAGTCTATAAACACAGTCTATAAACACAGTCTATAAACACAGTCTATAAACACAGTCTAACACAGTCTATAAACACAGTCTATACACACAGTCTATAAACACAGTCTATAAACACAGTCTATACACGCAGTCTATAAACACAGACTATAAACCCAGTCTATGCACACAGTCTATACACACAGTCTATAAACACAGTCTATAGACACAGTCTATACACGCAGTCTATAAACACAGTCTATAAACACAGTCTATACACACAGTCTATAAACACAGTCTATACACAGTCTATAAACACAGTCTATACACACAGTCTATAAACACAGTCTATACACACAGTCTATACACACAGTCTAACACAGTCTAACACAGTCTATAAACACAGTCTATAAACACAGTCTATACACACAGTCTATATACACAGTCTAACACAGTCTATGCACAGTCTATACACACAGTCTAACACAGTCTATATACATAGTCTATATACACAGTCTAACACAGTCTATAAACCCAGTCTATATACACAGTCTATACACACAGTCTATACACACAGTCTATAAACACAGTCTATAAACACAGTCTATACACACAGTCTATACACACAGTCTATACACACAGTCTATAAACACAGTCTATACACACAGTCTATATACACAGTCTAACACAGTCTATGCACAGTCTATAAACCCAGTCTATATACATAGTCTATATACACAGTCTAACACAGTCTATAAACCCAGTCTATATACACAGTCTATACACACAGTCTATAAACACAGTCTATAAACACAGTCTATAAACAAGAAGAACCTATACCTATATATATTTACCATATATATACTGCTCAAAGAAATAAAGGGAACACTTAAACAACACAATGTAACTCTATACACAGTCTATACACGCAGTCTATAAACCCAGTCTATAAACCCAGTCTATACACACAGTCTATAAACCCAGTCTATACACGCAGTCTATAAACACAGTCTATACACAGTCTATACACCCAGTCTATAAACCCAGTCTATACACACAGTCTATACACGCAGTCTATAAACCCAGTCTATAAACCCAGTCTATAAACCCAGTCTATACACACAGTCTATACACGCAGTCTATAAACCCAGTCTATAAACCCAGTCTATAAACCCAGTCTATACACGCAGTCTATACACAGTCTATACACCCAGTCTATAAACCCAGTCTATACACCCAGTCTATACACGCAGTCTATAAACCCAGTCTATAAACCCAGTCTATACACGCAGTCTATAAACACAGTCTAACACAGTCTACACAGTCTATAAACACAGTCTATACACGCAGTCTATAAACACAGTCTAACACAGTCTACACAGTCTATAAACACAGTCTATACACACAGTCTATACACGCAGTCTATAAACACAGTCTAACACAGTCTATACACAGTCTATAAACCCAGTCTATAAACCCAGTCTATACACACAGTCTATACACGCAGTCTATACACGCAGTCTATAAACCCAGTCTATAAACCCAGTCTATAAACCCAGTCTATAAACCCAGTCTATACACACAGTCTATACACGCAGTCTATACACGCAGTCTATAAACCCAGTCTATAAACCCAGTCTATAAACCCAGTCTATAAACCCAGTCTACACACACAGTCTATACACGCAGTCTATAAACCCAGTCTATAAACCCAGTCTATACACACAGTCTAACACAGTCTATACACAGTCTATAAACCCAGTCTATACACGCAGTCTATAAACACAGTCTAACACAGTCTACACAGTCTATAAACACAGTCTATACACACAGTCTATACACGCAGTCTATACACGCAGTCTATAAACACAGTCATTCATTCTAGTGGTAGCATGAGACGGAGTCTACAACCCACACAAGTGGCTCAGGTAGTGCAGCTCATCTGTGGAGGGCAACAACCCAGCAGCAGGACCGCTACCTCCGCCTTTGTGCAAGGAGGAGCAGGAGGAGCACTGCCAGAGCCCTGCAAAATGACCTCCAGCAGGCCACAAATGTTCATGTGTCTGCTCAAACGGTCAGAAACAGACTCCATAAGGGTGGTATGAGGGCCCGACGTCCACAGGTGGGGGCAAATTTGCCACTGGAGCCCTGTGCTCTTCACAGATGAAAGCAGGTTCACACTGAGCACATGTGACAGACGTAACAGTCTGGAGACGCCGTGGAGAACGTTCTGCTGCCTGCAACATCCTCCAGCATGACCGGTTTGGCGGTGGGTCAGTCATGGTGTGGGGTGGCATTTCAATGGGGGGCCGCACAGCCCTCCATGTGCTCGCCAGAGGTAGCCTGGACTGCCATTAGGTACTGAGATGAGATCCTCAGACCTTGTGAGACCGTATGCTGGTGCGGTTGGCCCTGGGTTCCTCCCTGCAAGACAATGCTGACCTCATGTGGCTGGAGTGTGTCAGCAGTTCCTGCAAGAGGAAGGCATTGATGCTATGGACTTTGGCCCGCCGTTCCCCAGACCTGAATCAATTGAGCACATCTGGGACATCATGTCTCGTTCCATCCACCAACACCACGTTGCACCACAGACTGTCCAGGAGTTGGCGGATGCTTTCTAGTCCAGGTCTGGGAGGAGAGGTCCCTGAGGAGACCATCCGCCACCTCATCAGGAGCATGCCCAGGCGTTGTAGGGGAGGTCATACAGGCACGTGGAGGCCACACACACTGCTGAGCCTCATTTGACTTGTTTTAAGGACATTAAATCAAAGTTGGATCAGCCTGTAGTGTGGTTTTCCACTTTAATTTTGGTGTGACTCCAAATCCAGACCTCCATGGGTTGATACATTTTGATTTCCATTGATCATTTTTGTGTGATTTTGTTGTCAGCACATTCAACTATGTAAAGAAAAAAGTATTTAATAAGAATATTTATTCATTCAGATCTAGGATGTGTTATTTTAGTGTTCCCTTTATTGTTTTGAGCAGTGTATATATACATATACTTCAACATCAATGAGAGAGAAACAGAGAAACAGGGAGAGAAAAGGAGAGGAAATGAGAGAAAAGGAGAGAAAGAGAGAGAAAATGAGAGAGAGAGAGAGAGAAAAGGAGAGAGAGAGAGAGGAGAGAGAGAAAAGGAGGAGAGAGAGAGAAAGGAGAGAGAGAGAGAAAAGGAGAGAGAAGAGGAGAGA
>NW_027035663.1:0-11213 GCF_034236695.1 Oncorhynchus nerka
GTGTTCTCTGGAGTAGTGGAAACCTGTTCTCTGGAGCAGGGAAACCTGTTCTCTGGGCAGTGGAAGCCTGTTCTCTGGAGCAGGGAAACCTGTTCTCTGGAGCAGGAAACCTGTTCTCTGGGGCAGTGAAACCTGTTCTCTGGAGCAGAGGAAACCTGTTCTCTGGAGCAGTGTTCTCTGGGCAGTAGAAACCTGTTCTCTGGAGTAGTGTTCTCTGGAGCAGTAGAAACCTGTTCTCTGGAGCAGTGTTCTCTGGAGCAGTAGAAACCTGTTCTCTGGAGCAGTAGAAACCTGTTCTCTGGAGCAGTGGGAAACCTGTTCTCTGGAGCAGAAACCTGTTCTCTGGAGCAGTGTTCTCTGGAGTAGGGGAAACCTGTTATCTGGAGTAGTGGAAAACCTGTTCTCTGGAGCAGTGGAAACCTGTTCTCTGGAGCAGTGGAACCTGTTCTCTCTGGAGCAGTGGAAACCTGTTCTCTGGAGCAGTGTTCTCTGGAGCAGTGGAAACCTGTTCTCTGGAGCAGTGGAAACCTGTTCTCTGGAGCAGTGGAAACCTGTTCTCTGGAGCAGTGGAAACCTGTTCTCTGGAGCAGTGTTCTCTGGAGCAGTGGAAACCTGTTCTCTGGAGTGTTCTCTGGAGCAGTGGAAACCTGTTCTCTGGGCAGTGGAAACCTGTTCTCTGGAGCAGTGGAAACCTGTTCTCTGGACCTGTTCTCTGGAGTAGTGGAAACCTGTTCTCTGGAGCAGTGGAAACCTGTTCTCTGGAGCAGTGAAACCTGTTCTCTGGAGCAGTGTTCTCTGGAGCAGAACTGTTCTCTGGAGCAGTGGAAACCTGTTCTCTGGAGCAGTGGAACCTGTTCTCTGGAGCAGTGGAAACCTGTTCTCTGGAGCAGTGGAAACCTGTTCTCTGGAGCAGTGGAAACCTGTTCTCTGGAGCAGTGGAAACCTGTTCTCTGGAGCAGTGGAAACCTGTTCTCTGGAGCAGTGAAACCTGTTCTCTGGAGCAGTGGAAACCTGTTCTCTGGAGCAGTGAAACCTGTTCTCTGGAGCAGTGGAAACCTGTTCTCTGGAGCAGTGAAACCTGTTCTCTGGAGCAGTGGAAACCTGTTCTCTGGAGTAGAAACCTGTTCTCTGGAGCAGTGAAACCTGTTCTCTGGAGCAGTGGAAACCTGTTCTCTGGAGCAGTGAAACCTGTTCTCTGGAGCAGAAACCTGTTCTCTGGAGCAGGAAACCTGTTCTCTGGAGCAGTGAAACCTGTTCTCTGGAGCAGTGTTCTCTGGAGTAGTGAAACCTGTTCTCTGGGCAGTGTTCTCAGTGGAAACCTGTCTCTCTGGAGCAGTGGAAACCTGTTCTCTGGGCAGTGGAAACCTGTTCTCTGGAGCAGTGTTCTCTGGAGTAGTGGAAACCTGTTCTCTGGAGCAGTGGAAACCTGTTCTCTGGAGCAGTGTTCTCCTGTTCTCTGGAGTGCAGTGTTCTCTGGAGCAGTGGAAACCTGTTCTCTGGAGCAGTGGAAACCTGTTCTCTGGAGCAGTGTTCTCTGGAGTAGTGGAAACCTGTTCTCTGGAGCAGTGTTCTCTGGAGTAGTGGAAACCTGTTCTCTGGAGCAGTGTTCTCTGGAGTAGTGGAAACCTGTTCTCTGGAGCAGTGGAAACCTGTTCTCTGGAGCAGTGTTCTCTGGAGTAGTGGAAACCTGTTCTCTGGAGCAGTGAAACCTGTTCCTGGAGCAGTGTTCTCTGGAGTAGTGGAAACCTGTTCTCTGGAGCAGTGGAAACCTGTTCTCTGGAGCAGTGGAAACCTGTTCTCTGGAGCAGTGTTCTCTGGAGTAGTGGAAACCTGTTCTCTGGAGCAGTGGAAACCTGTTCTCTGGAGCAGTGGAAACCTGTTCTCTGGAGCAGTGTTCTCTGGAGTAGTGGAAACCTGTTCTCTGGAGCAGTGGAAACCTGTTCTCTGGAGTAGTGGAAACCTGTTCTCTGGAGCAGTGGAAACCTGTTCTCTGGAGCAGTGGAAACCTGTTCTCTGGAGCAGAAACCTGTTCTCTGGAGCAGTGAAACCTGTTCTCTGGCAGTGTTCTCTAGAAACCTGTTCTCTGGAGCAGTGGAAACCTGTTCTCTGGAGCAGTGTTCTCTGGAGCAGTGGAAACCTGTTCTCTGGAGTAGTGGAAACCTGTTCTCTGGGCAGTGGAAACCTGTTCTCTGGAACAGTGGAAACCTGTTCTCTGGAGCAGTGTTCTCTGGAGCAGTGGAAACCTGTTCTCTGGAGCAGTGGAAACCTGTTCTCTGGAGCAGTGAAACCTGTTCTCTGGAGCAGTGGAAACCTGTTCTCTGGAGCAGTGGAAACCTGTTCTCTGGAGCAGAAACCTGTTCTCTGGAGCAGTGGAAACCTGTTCTCTGGAGCAGTGTTCTCTGGAGCAGTGAAACCTGTTCTCTGGAGCAGTGAAACCTGTTCTCTCTGGAGCAGTGGAAACCTGTTCTCTGGAGCAGTGTTCTCTGGAGCAGTGGAAACCTGTTATCTGGAGCAGTGGAAACCTGTTCTCTGGAGCAGTGTTCTCTGGAGCAGTGTTCTCTGGAGCAGTGGAAACCTGTTCTCTGGAGCAGTGTTCTCTGGAGTAGGGGAAACCTGTTCTCTGGAGCAGTGTTCCCTGGAGTAGTGGAAACCTGTTATCTGGAGCAGGTGTTCTCTGGAGTAGTGAAACCTGTTCTCTGGTGCAGTGGAAACCTGTTCTCTGGAGCAGTGAAACCTGTTATCTGGAACAGTGGAAACCTGCTCTCTGGAGCAGTGGAAACCTGTTCTCTGGAGCAGTGGTTCTCTGGAGCAGTGGAAACCTGCTCTCTGGAGCAGTGAAACCTGTTCTCTGGAGCAGTGGAAACCTGTTTCTCTGGAGCAGTGGAAACCTGTTCTCTGGAGCAGTGGAACCCTGTTCTCTGGAGCAGTGAAACCTGTTCTCTGGAGCAGTGTTCTCTGGAGCAGTGGAAACCTGTTCTCTGGAGTGATGAATCACGCTTCACCATCTGGTAGTCCGACGGACGAATCTGGGTTTGGCGGATGCCAGGAGAATGCTACCTGGTCGAATGCATAGTGCCAACTGTACAGTTTGGTGGTCGAGGACTGTTTTCAGTGCATGAAATCTGAACTATTTCTGAGTTTTGTGTCGTGCCTGGCGGGTTGAAGTATGATTTTCATGTGTTTGTTTGATGGGGTGCTGTCCTCAGATAATAGCATGGTTGCTTTGCCGTAAAGCCTTTTGAAATCTGACACTGTGGATTAACAAGAAGTTCATCTTTAAACTGATGGATAACACTTGTATGATTTATAATTATTATTGAGTATTTCTGTTTTGAATTTGGCGCACTGCTATTTCACTGGGTGTTGTCAAATCAATCCCATAACGGGATTGGCGCGAAGGATCACTATAAGGAATTTGAAATGATTTATACTTCTTATATTTAAAACCAAATACTTTTAGACTTTTATTCAAGTAGTATTTTACTGGGTGACTTTCATTTTTACTTGAGTCATTTTCTTTTAAGGTATCTTTCCTTATACTTGAGTATGACAATTGGATACTTTTTCCACCACTGAATGTAACAAATCAAACATGAAACCTCAAACAATTCATGGTAATTAATTGTGACCTCGTAAATAGTTCATTTAGACCCGGCATTAATGTGACTCAGCGTTGAAGTTTTACGATATAAATGCCTCATGAGCTTAATTCAACTGTCGTACTTCATCAGAACCCCAAAATATATATATATATATTTTTTAAATTTGACCTTTATTTAACCAGGTAGGCTAGTTGAGAACAAGTTCTCATTTGCAACTGCGACCTGCAATATGTTTGTAAACAACGTAAATGTAAACAAACACGGCATAGGCTTAAAACATTGTTACAATTTTGAAAGTGGTTCTATTTCTCCAAAACAGAGACGCTTGAGCTTCATTATTGTTTCAACTCCTGATTCAAGCTATATAATAAAAGTAGTTTGATATATATCTATATATTTTTAAAAAAATTAATTGACAAATAAATAGAAAGTACACTCACACTCTGTCTCGTCTGGTCCCGTTGAGCAGTAGGCTCAGCTCCAGTTTGGTTGCATCATCCAGGAACGTCACTTTCTTCCCAGTCGCAAACTCAGCCTTCGCTCCCAGAGTCAGGTTCCTGGTTGAAATGATCAGATCATTTCACGTCTCAAACAGGTGTATGAGATTATAAAGCCAAAAAGTAACATGACACATTTATGTGACTAAAATGAATCTGTATGGCTGAGAAAATAAAGATCCTTTTATCTCTACTCTACTATTCTCTACTCTACTCTACTATTCTCTACTCTACTAATCTCTACTCTACTAATCCCTACTCTACTAATCCCTACTCTACAAAACTCTACTAATCCTACTCTACTCTACTAAACTCTACTCTACTAATCTCTACTCTACTAATCCTACTACTCTACTAAACTCTACTAATCTCTACTCTACTAAACTCTAATCTACTAATCTCTACTCTACTAAACTCTAATCTACTAATCTCTACTCTACTAATCCCTACTCTACTAATCTCTACTCTACTAATCTCTACTCTACTAACTTCTACTCTACTAATCCCTACTCTACTCTACTAAACTCTACTCTACTCTACTAAACTCTACTAATCTCTACTCTACACTACTAATCCCTACTCTACTAAACTCTACTCTACTCTACTAAACTCTACTCTACTAATCCCTACTCTACTCTACTAAACTCTACTCTGCTCTACTAATCCCTACTCTTCCTCTACTAATATCTACTCTACTAATCCCTACTCTACTCTACTAAACTCTACTCTACTAATCCCTACTCTACTCTACTAAACTCTACTCTACTCTACTAAACTCTACTAATCTCTACTCTACCAAACTCTACTCTACTAATCCCCACTCTACTCTACTCTACTAAACTCTACTAATCAGTACTCCTTTTATTTGTATTCCAGAGGGAGAGAGAGAGACACAGCCGCATGTGAGCTCCTGCATTTTCAGCATGTTTTTATAAAAGATAGATTTGAAGTTAGATAAACTTGGAGTTTTTGGCAGGGACATATACAGGATGCTTCCCTCCACAGCATAACCTTCACCCCAGATAAAAACTCAAACCTACAACCTGATTTTGGGCAAAATTACCTGGAAGGATTCCTACTACCAAGGATTCCTTTTTCCAAGATATACAGTGGGTGCTCTGGCAAACAAACAGCAGAGACCTGAGGACACCATCCAACCTGGAACTGGAGTGAGTCATGTTTGGTTTGATGCTATTTTGGAAGCCAAGATGAAAAATAAAAAATAAAGTACATTACAATGCTATATTTTTTTATGGGGACTGAACGCTAAGTTCAGGCTGCCAAGCCTACTAGGACAGACAAGATACAACTTCAGTACCACTGAGGTGTGAAGTGAGAGGTGTCAAACCTTTGAGCCCAGCAATGGCAGGAGTCTCTCCCAGCCTATCCCACCCAAATCCAGAGGCTAATTAAGCCCCGCTGTTCAGAGACCATCCCCAGGCATTTTCAACAAGAACTCTGCCTCCTGAAAAATGGTTCTCCCAAGTGGGTGTGACACCTACTCCTGTTGCCTGCTGCGCCCCCAGCGAAAAAGGTGCAGGAAGATCAGGCTCTATAGGGCGGCGAAACTATTTGTTGTTTGTATCCTCTCCGGGCCTCTCGCTGGGAGAGTAGGCTGCTGCGGCAGGCCGCTGTCTTCGGCTTCCATGGCTCGTGACATGCCACCAACGTTGGTTGTCATGCTCTTCTTGCTGTGCTCCTTCGACTCCGCTATCAGATAGGGAGAGGAGAGGCAGGAGATGGCTCCCCTGGCGAACAAACTCCGGGCAACACCGGCCAGTCGGATAACGACAAACGACAAGACGGAGATGCATTCAACATGCGTGAACGCCGACCCAGCCACCGGTGTAGAAAAGGTAAGAATTCAGTTACTGTTGATTGAATGTTAGAATGGGCAAAACTAGTGACCTAGTGACATTGAGTGTGGTATTATCGTTCGTGACAGGTGTGTCAGTTCCAGTATCTCAGAAACGGCCTCCTGGGCTTTTCACGCACGACAGTGTGCAGGGTTTACCGAGAAAGGTGAGACAAACAAAACACATCCAGTCAGCGGCAGTCCTGTGGCTGAAAACAGCTCGTTGATGAGAGAGGTCGAAGGAGAAAGGCAAGAATCGTGCAAGCTAACAGGCTGTGCAGAACGGCATCTCGGACCGCACAACCCGTAGGTTCTTGTCACGGATTGGCTATTGGCTATTGGCGGACAACCACACTGGATTTGCGGCACACAACCACACTGGATTGGCGGTACACAACCACACTGGACAGACAACCACTGGATTGGCGGCACACAACCACACTGGATTGGCGGCAGACAACCACACTGGATTGGCGGCAGACAACCACACTGGATTGGCGGCACACAACCACACTGGATTGGCGGCAGACAACCACACTGGGTTCCTATCAGTGGGAAAACATTGCCTGGCCCATCAAATCCCAGATCCTGTTGCGTCATGCTGGCGGCAGAGTCAGTATTTGGCGTAATCAGCATGAGTCCATGGTCCCATCCCGCCTGGTGTCAACGGTACACACATTTTAAAGAAAAATAAGAGTTCTATAAAAAGAAATTCACTAAATAAACTAAAAGTGAGCGGACCAAAGTCATTTGAGCGTCACTCTAAAGCGGAAAGGTGGAATAAACGAGTCAGGAGTAGGTTTTCTTGATCGAACACAGCTCTCTATTGAGGGATTTCTGTCAATACAAGTTGGGCTACTATCCGTGAGTCCAGCCTGCCCTCTGGTGGTCCTTCCACATTAACTAAAAAACTAAAGAGCAAAAATAACGAGGCTATATACAGGGGTACCGGTACAGAGTCAATGTGGAGGCTATATACAGGGGTATCGGTACAGAGTCAATGTGGAGGCTATACAGGGGGTACCGGTACAGAGTCAATGTGGAGGCTATATACAGGGGGGTACCGGTACAGAGTCAATGTGGAGGTTATATACAGGGGGTACCGGTACAGAGTCAATGTGGAGGCTATATACAGGGGTACCGGTACAGAGTCAATGTGGAGGCTATATACAGGGGGTACCAGTACAGAGTCAATGTGGAGGCTATATACAGGGGTACCGAGTGCAGAGTCAATGTGGAGGCTATATAGTCCGGAGGTCAATGTGAGGTCACCGGTACAGAGTCAAAGGCTATATACAGGGTACCAGGGAGTCAATGTGGAGGCTATATACAGGGGTACCAGTACAGAGTCATTGGAGGTTATATACAGGGTACCGATTACAGAGTTAATGTGGAGGCTATATACAGGGGTACCAGTACAGTACCAGTCAATGTGGAGGCTATATACAGGGGTACCAGTAGAGTCAATGTGGAGGAGTTATATAACAGGGGTACCTACAGATAATGCTCTACTCTACTATACTGCTCTACTCTACTATACTGCGGTACTCCTAGACTGCTCTACTCTACTATACTACTCATTCTACTATTGCTTTACTCTTTTATACTGCTCTAGGTACTATACTATACTGGTCTACTATATGTACTACCAGCTACTAGTTTGCTCACTCACTAACTCATTCAAGGGTTTTTCTTGCTATTTTTTATACTATTTACCCTACTATACTGCTCTACTCTACTATACTGCTAGTTTACCCTACTGCTGCTCTACTCTACTATACTGCTGCTACTCTACTATACTGTCTTCTACTCTACCCTACTATACTGCTCTACTTACTATACTGCTCTACCCTACTATACTGCTCTACTCTACCCTACTATACTGCTCTACTCTACTATACTATACTGTTTCACCTCTACTATACTGCTCTAATCTACTCTACTGCTCTACTCTACTATACTGCTCTACCCTACTATACTGCTCTACTCTACTATACTACTCTACCCTACTATAATGCTCTACTCTCTACTATACTGCTCTACTATACTGCTCTACTCTACTATACTACTCTACTCTACTATACTACTCTACCCTACTATATACTGCTCTACTCTACTATACTGCTCTAATTTCTAATCTCTACTATACTGCTCTACTTACTATACTGCTCTACTCTACCCTACTATACTCGCTCTACTCTACTCTACTATACTGCTCTACCCTACTATACTACTCTCTACTATACCTCTCTACTATACTGCTCTACTCTCTACTCTACTATACTCTACTCTGCCTACCTACTATACTGCTCTACTCTACTATAATACTGCTCTACCCTACTATACTGCTCTACTCTCTACTATACTACTCTACCCTACTATACTGCTCTACTCTACTATACTGCTCTACTCTACTATACTGCTCTACTCTACTATACTACCTCTACTCTACTCTACTACTCTACCCTACTATACTGCTCTACTCTACTGCTCTACTCTACCCTACTATACTGCTCTACTCTACTATACTGCTCTACTCTACTGCTCTACTCTACCCTTAGTACTTCTCTACTACTATGCTGCTCTACTCTACTATACTGCTCTACTCTACTATACTGCTCTACTCTACCCTACTATACTGCTCTACTCTACTATACTGCTCTATTTACCATACTGCTCTACTCACTATCTGCCTCACTTACTATACTGCTCTACTCTACTATACTGCTACTTACTCTACTCTACTATACTGCTCTACTCTACTATACTGCCTACCCTACTATACTGCTCTACTCTACTATACTGCTCTACTCTACTATACTGCTCTACTCTACTATACTGCTCTACTCTACTATACTGCTCTACTCTACTATACTGCTCTACCCTACTATACTGCTCTACTCTACTATACTGCTCTACTCTACTATACTGCTCTACTCTACTATACTGCTCTACTCTACCCTACTATACTGCTCTACTCTACTATACTGCTCTACTCTACTATACTGCCTCCTACTATCCTACTATACTGCTCTACTATACTCTACTATACTGCTCTACTCTACTATACTGCTCTACTCTACTATACTGCTCTACTCTACTATACTGCTCTACTCTACTCTACTATACTGCTCTACTCTACTATACTGCTCTACTCTACTATACTGCTCTACTCTACTATACTGCTCTACTCTACTATACTGCTCTACTCTACTATACTGCTCTACTCTACTAACTGCTCTACTCTACTATACTGCTCTACTCTACCCTACTATACTGCTCTACTCTACTCTACTATACTGCTCTACCCTACTATACTGCTCTACTCTACTCTACTATACTGCTCTACTCTACTATACTGCTCTACTTCCTACTATACTGCTCTACCCTACTATACTGCTCTACTCTACTATACTACTCTACCTCTACCCTACTATACTGCTCTACTCTACTATACTGCTCTACTATACTGTTTCTACTATACTATACTACTCTACTCTACTATACTACTCTACCCCCTACACTGCTCTACTTACTATACTATACTATACTGCTCTACTACCCTACTATACTGCTCTACTCTACTATACTGCTCTACTCTACTATACTGCTCTACTACTATACTGCCTCCTACTATACTGCTCTACTCACTATACTACCTACTATACTGCTCTACTCTACCATACTGCTCTCTACTATACTGCTCTCCTATACTGCTACTATACTGCTCTACTCTACTATACTGCTCTACACTCTACTATACTGCTCTACTCTACTCTACTGCTCTACCCTACTATACTGCTCTACTCTACTATACTACTCTACCCTACTATACTGCTCTACTCTACTATACTGCTCTACTATACTGCTCTACTCTACTATACTACTCTACTCTACTATACTACTCTACCCTACTATACTGCTCTACTCTACTATACTGCTTCTACCCTACTATACTGCTCTACTCTACTATACTGCTCTACTCTACTATACTGCTCTACTATCCTACTATACTGCTCTACTCTACCCTACTATACTGCTCTACTCTACTATACTGCTCTACTCTACCCTACTATACTGCTCTACTCTACTATACTGCTCTACTCTACCCTACTATACTGCTCTACTCTACTATACTGCTCTACTCTACTATACTGCTCTACTCTACTATACTGCTCTACCCTACTATACTGCTCTACTCTACTATACTGCTCTACTCTACTATACTGCTCTACTTACTATACTGCTCTACTCTTACTATACTGCTCTACTCTCTAATATACTGCTCTCTACCCTACTATACTGCTCTACCCTACTATACTGCTCTACTTCTCTACTATACTGCTCTACTCTACTATACTGCTCTACTCTACTATACTGCTCTACCCTACTATACTGCTCTACTCCTACTATACTGCTCTACTCTACTATACTGCTCTACTCTACTATACTGCTCTACTCTACTATACTGCTCTACTCTACTCTACTGCTCTACTCTACCCTACTATACTGCTCTACTCTACCCTACTATACTGCTCTACCCTACTATACTGCTCTACTCTACTGCTCTACCCTACTATACTGCTCTACTCTACTATACTGCTCTACTCTACTATACTGCTCTACTCTACTCTACTATACTGCTCTACTCTACTATACTGCTCTACTCACCTACTATACTGCTCTACTCTACTATACTGCTCTACTCTACTATACTGCTCTACTCTACTCTACTGCTCTACATCTACTATACTGCTCTACTCTACTTATACCATCACTTACCTACTATACTGCTCTACTCTACTATACTGCTCTACTCTACTATACTGCTCTACTCTACTCTACTATACTGCTCTACTCTACTATACTGCTCTACTCTACTATACTGCTCTACTCTCTACTATACTGCTCTACTCTACTATACTGCTCTACTCTACTATACTGCTCTACTCTACTATACTGCTCTACTCTACTATACTCTACTCTACTCTACTATACTGCTCTACTCTACTATACTGTCTCATACTCTACCCTACTATACTGCTCTACTCTACTACTACTATACTGCTCCTACTCTACCCTACTATACTGCTCTACCTACTCACTCTACTATACTGTCTCTACTCCTACTATACTGCTCTACTCTACCCTACTATACTGCTCTACTCTACTATACTGCTCTATCACTATACTGTCACTCTCTACTATACTGCTCTACTCTACTATACTGCTCTACTCTACTTACTACTGACTCTACTC
>NW_027035664.1:0-2500 GCF_034236695.1 Oncorhynchus nerka
AGTATGCTTCAGTTCGGTTACGTATTGCTCCTGTCTATAACACCCTAACAAAACCATCCCTGTCTATAACACCCTAACAAAAACCCATCCACGTAACACCCACAAAACCCATCCACGTCCAACAAAAAACCCATCTCCATCTCTAACACCCTAACAAACCCATCCCTGTCTCTAACACCCAAACAAACCCATTCCTGTCTATAACACCCTAAAAAAACCTATCCCTGTCTCTAACACTCCTAACAAAACCCATCCCTGTCTCTAACACCCTAACAAAAACAATCCCCTTCTATGACACCCTAACAAAACCCATCCCTGTCCACAACACCCTAACAACACCCATCCCTGTCTATAACACCCTAACAAAACCCATCCCCGTCCACAACACCCTAATAAAACCCCATCCCTGTCTCTAACACCCTAACAAAACCCATCCCTGTCTATAACACCCTAACAAAACCCATCCCTGTCTCTAACACCCTAACAAACCCATCCCTGTCTCTAACACCCTAACAAAACCCATCCCTGTCTCTAACACCCTAACAAACCCATCCCTGTCTCCCTAACACCACTAACAACACCCATCCCTGTCCACAACACCCTAACAAAACCCATCCCTGTCTCTAACACCCTAACAAAACCCATCCCTGTCTCTAACACCTTAACAAAACCCATCCCCTTCCACAACACCCTAACAAAAACCCATCCACGCCCACAAATATCCTAACAAAACCCATCTCCATCTCTAACACCCTAACAAAACCCATCTCCATCTCTAACACCCTAACAAAACCCATCCCTGTCCATAACACCCTAACAAAACCCATCCCTGTCTATAACACCCTAACAAAACCCATCCCTGTTCAACACCCCTAACGAAAACCACGCTTCTGGTGACACCCTAACAAAAACCATCCCTGTCCAACACCCTAACAACACCTATCCCTGTCTATAACACCCTAACAAAACCCATCCCTGTCCACAACACCCTAATAAAACCCATCCCCATCTCTAACACCCTAACAAAACCAATCCCTGTCTATGACACCCTAACAAAACCCATCCCCGTCCACAACACCCTAACAAACCCATCTCCATCTATAACACCCTATTAAACCCATCTTCGTTTCTAACACCCTAATAAACCCATCTCCATCTCTAACACCCTAATAAAACCCATCTCCATCTCTAACACAATAAAACATCACTTCTCTAATACCCTAATAAAATCCATACCCTTCTCTAACACCCCAATAAAACCCCTCCCCTGTCTCTAACACCCTAACAAAACCCATCCCTGTCCACAACACCCTAACAAAACCCATCCCTGTCTCTAACACCCTAACAAACCCATCCCTTCCACAACACCCTAACAAAACCCATCCCTGTCCACAACACCCTAACAAAATCCATCCCTGTCCACAACACCCTAACAAACCCATCCCTGTCTATAACACCCTAACAAAACCCATCCCTGTCTATAACACCCTAACAAAACCCATCCCCTTCCACACACCTAATAAAACCCATCCCTGTCTCTAACACCCTAACAAAACCCATCCCTGTCTCTAACAACCTAACAAAACCCATCCCTGTCTATAACACCCTAACAAAACCCATCCCTGTCCACAACACCCTAATAAAACCCATCCCTGTCTATAACACCCTAACAAAACCCATCCCTGTCTATAACACCCTAACAAAACCCATCCCCTTCCACAACACCCTAATAAACCCATCCCTGTCTCTAACACCCTAACAAACCCATCCCTGTCTCTAACAACCTAATAAACCCATCCCCTTCCACAACACCCTAATAAAACCCATCCCTTCCATAACACCCCTAACAAAACCCATCCCTGTCCACAACACCCTAATAAAACCCATCCCTGTCTCTAACACCCTAACAAACCCATCCCTGTCTATAACACCCTACAAAACCCATCCCTGTCTCTAACACCCTAACAAAACCCATCCCTGTCTCTAACACCCTAACAAAACCCATCCCTGTCTCTAAAACCCTAACGAAACCAATCGCCTTCTATGACACCCTAACAAAACCCATCCCTGTCCACAACACCCTAACAACACCCATCCCCGTCCACAACACCCTAACAAAACCCATCCCTGTCTCTAACACCCTAACAAAACCCATCCCTGTCTCTAACACCTTAACAAAACCCATCCCCTTCCACAACACCCTAACAAAACCCATCCACGTCCACAACATCCTAACAAACCCATCTCCATCTCTAACACCCTAACAAAACCCATCTCCATCTCTAACACCCTAACAAAACCCATCCCTGTCTATAACACCCTAACAAAACCCATCCCTGTCTCTAACACCCTAACAAAACCCATCCCTGTCTCTAACACCCTAACAAAACCAATCCCCTTCTATGACACCCTAACAAAACCCATCCCTGTCCACAACACCCTAACAACACCCATCCCTGTCTATAACACCCTAACAAAACCCATCCCCGTCCACAACACC
>NW_027035664.1:10000-11216 GCF_034236695.1 Oncorhynchus nerka
GAATATGGAATGTGGGATGTGGAATATGGAATATGGAATATAGAAAATAGAATATGGAATATAGAATAGGGAATAGGGAATAGGGAATATAGAATATGGAATGTGGAATATAGAATATAGAATATAGAATATGGAATGTGGAATATAGAATGTGGAATATAGAATATAGAATGTGGAATATAGAATATGGAATGTGGAATATAGAATATGGAATATGGAACATGGAATATAGAAAATAGAATATGGAATATAGTTTATGGAATAGGGAATATAGAATATGGAATGTGGAATATAGAATATGGAATATGGAATGTGGAATGTGGAATATAGAATATGGAATGTGGAATATAGAATATGGAATGTGGAATAAAGAATATAGAATATGGAATATGGAATATAGAAAATAGAATATGGAATATAGAATAGGGAATAGGGAATATAGAATATGGAATGTGGAATATAGAATATAGAATATGGAATTTGGAATATGGAATATAGAATATGGAAAGTGGAATATAGAATATGGAATATGGAATGTGGAATGTTGAATATAGAATATGGAATGTGGAATAAAGAATATAGAATATGGAATATGGAATATAGAAAATAGAATATGGAATATAGAATAGGGAATAGGGAATAGGGAATATAGAATATGGAATGTGGAATATAGAATATAGAATGGGAATGGAATATGGAATATGGAATACAAAATATATGAAATGTGGAATGTTGAATGTGGAATATAGAATATAGAATATGGAATATGGAATGTGGAATATGGAATGTGGGATGTGGAATATGGAATATGGAATATAGAAAATAGAATATGGAATATAGAATGGAATGGAATGTGGAATATAGAAAATGTGGAATATAGAATATAGAATATGGAATATGGAATGTGGAATATAGAATATAGAATGTGGAATATAGAATATGGAATATGGAATGGAATATAGAAAATAGAATATGGAATATAGAATGTGGAATATAGAATATAGAAAATGGAATATAGAAATGGAGAATAGAATAGGATAATCGAAAATGGAATATAGAATATAGAATATAGAATATGGAATTTGGATGGAATATAGAATATGGAAAGTGGAATGGAATGGAATATGGAATAGGAATACAAAATATATGAAATGTGGAATGCTGAATGTGGAATATAGAATATAGAATATGGAATATGGAAAGTGGAATATGGAAT
>NW_027035665.1:0-11220 GCF_034236695.1 Oncorhynchus nerka
ATTATTTAATGTTATTGAACCAGTGTATTATTTAATGTTATTGAACCAGAGTATTATTTAATGTTATTGAACCAGTGTATTATGTAATGTTATTGAACCAGTGTATTATTTAATGTTATTGAACCAGTGTATTATTTCATGTTATTGAACCAGTGTATTATTTAATGTTATTGAACCAGTGTATTATTTAATGTTATTGAACCAGTGTATTATATAATGTTATTGAACCAGTGTATTATTTAATGTTATTGAACCAGTGTATTATTTAATGTTATTGAACCAGTGTACATTTACATTTACATTTAAGTCATTTAGCAGACGCTCTTATCCAGAGCGACTTACAAATTGGTGCTTTCACCTTATGACATCCAGTGGAACAGCCACTTTACAATAGTGCATCTAAATCTTAAAAGAAGGATTACTTTATCCTATCTAGAGTATTCCTTAAAGAGGTGGGGTTTCAGGTGTCTCCGGAAGGTGGTGATTGACTCCGCTGTCCTGGCGTCGTGAGGAGTTTTGTTCCACCATTGGGGGGCCAGAGCAGCGAACAGTTTGACTGGGCTGAGGCGGGAGCTGTACTTCCTCAGTGGTAGGGGGCGAGCAGCCAGAGGTGGATGACGCAGTGCCCTTGTTTGGGTGTAGGGCCTGATCAGAGCCTGGAGGTACTGAGGTGCCGTTCCTCACAGCTCCGTGAGGCAAGCAGTTACATGTTATTGAACCAGTGTATTATTTAATATTTATTGAACCAGTGTATTATTTAATGTTATTGAACAGTGTATTATGTCATGTTATTGAACCAGTGTATTATTTAATGTTATTGAACCAGTGTATTATTTAATGTTATTGAACCAGTGTATTATTTAATGTTATTGAACCAGTGTATTATTTAATGTTATTGAACCAGTGTATTATTTAATGTTATTGAACCAGTGTATTATTTAATGTTATTGAACCAGTGTATTATTTAATGTTATTGAACCAGTGTATTATTTAATATTATTGAACCAGTGTATTATTTAATGTTATTGAACCAGTGTATTATTTAATGTTATTGAACCAGTGTATTATTTAATGTTATTGAACCAGTGTATTATTTAATGTTATTGAACCAGTGTATTATTTAATGTTATTGAACCAGTGTATTATTTAATGTTATTGAACCAGTGTATTATTTAATGTTATTGAACCAGTGTATTATTTAATGTTATTGAACCAGTGTATTATTTAATGTTATTGAACCAGTGTATTATTTAATGTTATTGAACCAGTGTATTATTTCATGTTATTGAACCAGTGTATTATTTAATGTTATTGAACCAGTGTATTATTTAATGTTATTGAACCAGTGTATTATTTAATGTTATTGAACCAGTGTATTATTTAATGTTATTGAACCAGTGTATTATTTAATGTTATTGAACCAGTGTATTATTTAATGTTATTGAACCAGTGTATTATTTAATGTTATTGAACCAGTGTATTATTTAATGTTATTGAACCAGTGTATTATTTAATGTTATTGAACCAGTGTATTATTTAATGTTATTGAACCAGTGTATTATTTAATGTTATTGAACCAGTGTATTATTTAATGTTATTGAACCAGTGTATTATTTAATGTTATTGAACCAGTGTATTATTTAATGTTATTGAACCAGTGTATTATTTAATGTTATTGAACCAGTGTATTATTTAATGTTATTGAACCAGTGTATTATTTAATGTTATTGAACCAGTGTATTATTTAATGTTATTGAACCAGTGTATTATTTATGTTGTGAACCTGTGTATTATTTAATGTTATTGAACAGTGTATTATGTCATGTTATTGAACCAGTGTATTATTTAATGTTATTGAACCAGTGTATTATGTCATGTTATTGAACCAGTGTATTATTTAATATTATTGAACCAGTGTATTATTTAATGTTATTGAACCGGTGTGATATGTCATGTTATTGAACCAGTGTATTATTTAATATTATTGAACCAGTGTATTATTTAATGTTATTGAACCAGTGTATTATTTAATGTTATTGAACCAGTGTATTATATAATGTTATTGAACCAGTGTATTATTTAATATTATTGAACCAGTGTATTATTTAATGTTATTGAACCAGTGTATTATTTAATATTATTGAACCAGTGTATTATTTAATGTTATTGAACCAGTGTATTATTTAATGTTATTGAACCAGTGTATTATTTCATGTTATTGAACCAGTGTATTATTTCATGTTATTGAACCAGTGTATTATTTAATGTTATTGAACCAGTGTATTATTTCATGTTATTGAACCAGTGTATTATTTCATGTTATTGAACCAGTGTATTATTTAATGTTATTGAACCAGTGTATTATTTCATGTTATTGAACCAGTGTATTATTTAATGTTATTGAACCAGTGTATTATGTAATGTTATTGAACCAGTGTATTATATAATGTTATTGAACCGGTGTAATTTGTCGAGGAATTGATTGAACTGCTTGTACCACAATGGACAGGTAAAACCCAAGGTTACACATAAACTCTGAACAAGATGGAAGAAATAGGTGCATTTACATGAAGTAATATTTCATACTCAAATGAACTTTGGCCTTTATGGGGACTTGAGTCATTGACTTTTAATCACTTGAAGTAATTTGTTGACGTTGATCCAAGGATTAATTGAACCCTGTAATACAGAGTGTTGATTCATTGGTGGCACCTTCATTGGGGAGAACAGGCTCGTTCTAATGACTGGAACGGAATGGGTGGAACGGTAACAAATACATCAAGCAGGTGTTTGATGCCATTCCATTCGCTCCGTTCCGGACATTATGATGAGCCGTCCCCTCTCAGCAGCCTCCTGTTGTATACAATGGGAGCAGTTCAATATGTTCCATGTACAATGTATTCTAAACATTCTGACCAGTTTACCATCAGCGCTTTAGACTTATAGTCCTTGAACTAAGACACACAGTATCTGTACCTTTCAATGTGAACTTCAAACCGCTTCAATTGCTAATAAAATTGCACAAGCATGTCGCTAAACTCGCAATAACATCTGTTGAACCATGTGACTAATAAAAGTTGATTTGATAAGAGTCTTATCCGACCCACAGCTACAATATGACTGTATTGACCCTGCTCTCAGAGTCACTATGTCTGACTGTAACATTCTTGTGGTACAGCAGTAATATAAACACAACATATTTAATTTAAATTTTATTTTACCTTTATTTAACCAGGCAAAGTCAGTTAAGAACAAATTCTTATTTCAATGACGGCCTGGGAAATGACTGGGGAACGGTGGGTTAACTGGTCTAGGAACAGTGGGTTAACTGGTCTAGGAACAGTGGGTTAACTGCCTGTTCAGGGGTAGAACGACAGATTTGTACCTTGTCAGCTTGGGGATTCGAACTTGAAACCTTTCGGTGACTAGTCCAACGCTCTAACCACTAGGCTACCCTGCCGCCCCATTTCAATAATAGATAATAGATAAAAGACAATAGATAATAGATAATAGCTAAAAGACAATAGATAATAGCTACAATATGCAGTATGATTGTGTAACCTACAGTCACCATGTTTAAACTGTAACAGTCTAGTCTTCAGTACTATAGTAATACCAGTTGCTGTGTGTGTTGGTAGAGTTGTAGCAACCACTCAGATGCAGCCTGTGGACGCCAGGAAAGCCTTCCCCTGCTTTGATGAACCTGCCATGAAGGCCGTGTTCACATGACCCTCCTCCACGCACATGGAACAGTGGCTCTGGCCAATGGCATGAATCTAGGTAAGAATGGAACCCTGGCTCTGTCCAATGGCATGAATCTAGGTAAGAATGGAACCCTGGCTCTGTCCAATGGCATGAATCTAGGTAAGAATGGAACCCTGGCTCTGTCCAATGGCATGAATCTAGGTAAGCATGGAACCCTGGACAATGGCATGAATCTAGGTAAGCATGGAACCCTGGCTCTGTCCAATGGCATGAATCTAGGTAAGCATGGAACCCTGGCCAATGGCATGAATCTGGGTAAGCATGGAACCCTGGACAATGGCATGCATCTAGGTAATCATGGAACCCTGGCCAATGGCATGAATCTAGGTAAGCATGGAACCCTGGCCAATGGCATGAATCTGGGTAAGCATGGAACCCTGGACAATGGCATGCATCTAGGTAATCATGGAACCCTGGCCAATGGCATGAATCTAGGTAAGCATGGAACCCTGTCCAATGGCATGAATCTGGGTAAGCATGGAACCCTGGACAATGGCATGCATCTAGGTAATCTGGCCAATGGCATGAATCTAGGTAAGCATGGAACCCTGCCAATGGCATGAATCTAGGTAAGCATGGAACCCTGGACAATGGCATGAATCTAGGTAAGCATGGAACCCTGGCCAATGGCATGCATCTAGGTAAGCATGGAACCCTGGCCAATGGCATGAATCTAGGTAAGCATGGAACCCTGGCCAATGGCATGAATCTAGGTAAGCATGGAACCCTGGCCAATGGCATGAATCTAGGTAAGCATGGAACCCTGGCCAATGGCATGAATCTGGTAAGCATGGAACCCTGGCCAATGGCATGCATCTAGGTAATCATGGAACCCTGGCCAATGGCATGAATCTAGGGTAAGCATGGAACCCTGTCCAATGGCATGAATCTGAGTAAGCATGGAACCCTGGACAATGGCATGCATCTAGGTAAGCATGGAATCCTGATTCTGGCCAATGGCATGCATCTAGGTAAGCATGGAATCCTGATTCTGTCAATGGCATGAATCTAGGTAAGCATGGAACCCTGGACAATGGCATGCATCTGGCATGAATCTAGGTAAATAAACATGGTACCCTGATCTCTGGCCAATGAATATGAATCTATGTATGTGTGTTGAGGGCTGCTTCTAAGTCCAAGGGGATGGGATCTGTGATCTTTTCTACAATTATAGTTAGAGAGTTTAATGCTACCTCTGCTTAAATTGAACCCCTCAATGGCAGACTGAGAGAACAAGTTCTGCCAAACTCCTGGCTCAAGAACTGTGAAGAAAAAAAACTAGCATTTACTTTTCTGGGGAACATTTTCAGGTAAGCTGCTACACTCTGATATGAGATAAATCATACAAATATCCTTTAATTTCATTTGAACTGGAATCCTGATATACCAACTTCTAGGTAACTGATTGTACCCTGATAAGTCTATGGTAGAACCTCAGAGTGTTGATGTTGTCACGGTAGGGATCTGACCTCCTGTTGCTGGGGTAACCAACGTGTTGTCACAGTAGGGATCTGACCTCCTGTTGCTGGGGTAACCAGCGTGTTGTCACGGTAGGGATCTGAACTCCTGTTGCTGGGGTAACCAACGTGTTGTCACGGTAGGGATCTGAACTCCTGTTGCTGGGGAAATCAACGTGTTGTCACGGTAGGGATCTGACCTCCTGTTGCTGGGGAAACCAACGTATTGTCACGGTAGGGATCGAACTCCTGTTGCTGGAAACCAACGGTTGTCACCGGTAGGTGTCTGAACTCCTGTTGCTGGGGAAACCAACGTGTTGTCACGGTAGGGATCTGAACTCCTGTTGCTGGGGAAACCAACGTGTTGTCACGGTAGGGATCTGAACTCCTGTTGCTGGGGAAACCAACGTGTTGTCACGGTAGGGATCTGAACTCCTGTTGCTGGGAAACCAACATGTTGTCACGGTGAGGATCTGAACTCCTGTTGCTGGGGGAAATCAACGTGTTGTCACGGTAGGGATCTGAACTCCTGTTGCTGGGGAAACCAACGTGTTGTCACGGTAGGGATCTGAACTCCTGTTGCTGGGGAAACCAACGTGTTTTCACGGTAGGGATCTGAACTCCTGTTGCTGGGGAAACCAACGTGTTGTCACGGTAGGGATCTGAACTCCTGTTGCTGGGGTAACCAACGTGTTGTCACGGTAGGGATCTGAACTCCTGTTGCTGGGGAAACCAACGTGTTGTCTCGGTAGGTGTCTGAACTCCTGTTGCTGGGGAAACCAACGTGTTGTCACGGTAGGGATCTGAACTCCTGTTGCTGGGGAAACCAACGTGTTGTCTCGGTAGGTGTCTGAACTCCTGTTGCTGGGGAAACCAACGTGTTGTCACGGTAGGGATCTGAACTCCTGTTGCTGGGGAAACCAACATGTTGTCACGGTAGGGATCTGAACTCCTGTTGCTGGGGAAACCAACGTGTTGTCTCTGCTACGCTCACCAACCTGTATCTCTCTCTGCACCTGTAGCCTCAGTCAATGTCACTGTCAACGGCCAGGATGTTACTCGGACCAGCTTCCAACCCACACCCCTCATGTCAACCTACCTACTCGCCTTTGTCGTCAGTGAGTTCGGTTTCATCCAGTCACCAGAAGGGGAAAAAGTTTTGGTACATATTTTTTATTTATTAATGTGCTCTTGTTCTTATTTGTCTGCGTTAGCTGCTCTGGGATGAAGTTTCCCCTAGGTACAGATCTAGGATCAGTTTCCCCCAAACCTTACTTCAGTTATCCCAGAACTAAAATGTTGCATAATTTGGTCAGGTGTCTATGTAGTCTGTTCACGAGAGATTACCCAAATCCTAACCTTAAAGGGATACTGCTCTTGGAAAGTAGATAAAGGGCCTCATTGTCAAACTGATCCCAGGTCAGCATCTCCAAGGGGACCTTGGAAAGTAGATAAGGGCCGCATTGCCAAACCGATCCCAGATCAGCGTCTCTAGGGGCAACTTCAGTATACTCTGACTTCAGGATGAGGGAGACATTATTGGTTTGTTTCTCTGTGATGCCCTCTGTCGGTCTCTACAGGTCAGTACAGATAGTAAAGATCAGGGGCCTCATTTATAAAACGGACCGGATCAATTCTGATCTTAGGTATGACTGACTCAGAAAACCACGAATAAGTAGTTATTATAAAACCTTACTTTGAGGTTGAAATGGTCATATCTCTACTCAGAGTCGAGACTTGACATTGAAATGGTCAGTGATTGTCCTGCTGGTTGTGCATGGCTATTCTTTCCCCTTGCAGTTTAAGGTCAGACCATTTCTTTCCTTTGCAGTTTAATTAAGGTCAGTTTGGGGCGGCAGGGTAGCCTAGTGGTTAGAGCGTTTGGACTAGTAACGGAAGGTTGCAAGTTCAAACCCCGAGCTGACAAGGTACAAAATCTGTTGTTCTGCCCCTGAACAGGCAGTTAACCCACTGTTCCTGGGCCATCATTGAAAAAATAATTTGTTCTTAACTGAATTGCCTGGTTAAATAAAGGTAAAATAAAAGACCATTTCTTTCCCTTTCAGTTTAAGGTCAGACCATTTCTTTCCCTACAGTTTAAGGTCAGACCATTTCTTTCCCTTTCAGTTTAAGGTCAGAACCATTTCTTTCCCCTGGGTTTTAAGGTCAGTTTCAAGGTCAGACCATTTCTTTCCCTTTCAGTTTAAGGTCAGACCATTTCTTCCTTTCAGTTTAAGGTCAGACCATTTCTTCCCCTTTCAGTTTAAGGTCAGACCATTTCTTTCCCTTTCAGTTTAGGTCAGACCATTTCTTTCCCTTTCAGTTTAAGGTCAGACCATTTCTTTCCTTTCAGTTTTAAGGTCAGACCATTTCTTCCCCTTTCAGTTTAAGGTCAGACCATTTTCTTCCCCTTTCATTAAGGTCGAACCATTTCTTTCCCTTTCAGTTTAAGGTCAGACCCATTTCTTTCCCCTTTCAGTTTAAGGTCAGACCATTTCTTTCCCTTTCAGTTTAAGGTCAGACCATTTCTTTCCCTTACAGTTTAAGGTCAGACCATTTCTTTCCCTTTCAGTTTAAGGTCAGACCATTTCTTTCCCCTCAGTTTAAGGTCAGACCATTTCTCCTTCTGTTTAAGGTCAGACCATTCTTTCCCTTTCAGTTTAAGGTCGACCATTTTTCCCTTTCAGTTTAAGGTCAGACCATTTTCTTTCCCTTTTCAGTTTAAGGTCAGACCATTTCTTTCCCTTTCAGTTTAAGGTCAGACCATTTCTTTTTTCCCTTTCAGTTTAGGTCAGACCATTTCTTTCCCTTTCAGTTTAAGGTCAGACCCATTTCTTTCGGTTTGAGTCAGACCATTTCTTCCCCTTTCAGTTTAAGGTCAGACCATTTCTTCCCCTACAGTTTAAGGTCAGACCATTTCTTTCCCCTTTCAGTTTAAGGTCAGACCATTTCTTTCCCTTTCAGTTTAAGGTCAGACCATTTCTTTTTCCTTTCAGTTTAAGGTCAGACCATTTCTTTCCCTTTCAGTTTAAGGTCAGACCATTTCTTTCCCTTTCAGTTTAAGGTCAGACCATTTCTTTCCCTTTCAGTTTAAGGTCAGACCATTTCTTTCCCCCACAGTTTAAGGTCAGACCATTTCTTTCCCCTTTCAGTTTAAGGTCAGACCATTTCTTTCCCTTTCAGTTTAAGGTCAGACCATTTCTTTCCCCTACAGTTTAAGGTCAGACCATTTCTTTCCCTTTCAGTTTAAGGTCAGACCATTTCTTTCCCCTTCAGTTTAAGGTCAGACCATTTCTTTCCCCTCAGTTTAAAGGTCAGACCATTTCTTTCCCTTTCAGTTTAAGGTCAGACCATTTCTTTCCCTTTCAGTTTAAGGTCAGACCATTTATCTCCCCTTTCAGTTTAAGGTCAGACCATTTCTTTCCCTTTCAGTTTAAAGGTCAGACCATTTCTTTCCCTTTCAGTGCAAGGTCAGACCATTTCTTTCCCTTTCAGTTTAAGGTCAGACCATTTCTTTCCCCCTACAGTTTAAGGTCAGACCATTTCTTTCCCCTTTCAGTTTAAGGTCAGACCATTTCTTTCCCCCTTTCAGTTTAAGGTCAACCATTTCGTTTTCCCCTTTCAGTTTAAGGTCAGACCATTTCTTTCCCTTTCAGTTTAAGAGTCAGACCATTTCTTTTTCCCCTGTTTAGGTCCAGACCATTTCTTTCCCCTACAGTTTAGGTCAGACCATTTCTTTCCCCTTCAGTTTAAGGTCAGACCATTTCTTTCCCCTTCAGTTTAAGGTCAGACCATTTCTTTCCCCTTTCAGTTTAAGGTCAGACCATTTCTTTCCCTTTCAGTTTTAAGGTCAGACCATTTCTTTTTCCCTTTCAGTTTAAGGTCAGACCATTTCTTTCCCCTACAGTTTAAGGTCAGACCATTTCTTTCCCTACAGTTTAAGGTCAGACCATTTCTTTCAGTTTAAGGTCAGACCATTTCTTTTTTCCTTTTCAGTTTTAAGGTCAGACCATTTCTTTCCTTTCAGTTTAAGGTCAGACCATTTCTTTTCAGTTTAAGGTCAGACCATTTCTTTCAGTTTAAGGTCAGACCATTTCTTTCCCCTTTCAGTTTAAGGTCAGACCATTTCTTTCCCCTACAGTTTAAGGTCAGACCATTTCTTTCCCCTACAGTTTAACCTCTTCAGTCGACCTCTACTTTTTTGAACATTCTGTTAAAAATGCGCACATTTCAGCGCCCTGCTACTCATGCCAGGAATATAGTATATGCATTTGCTTAGTCTGTGTGGATAGAAAACACTCCAGACGTTTAAAAACTGGTTAAATCACTGCTGTGGCTTTACCAGAACGGCATTTACATCAAAAGCACAGGAAAACTGATCACTGAAAATGGGAAAATATATCCATGCTGCTACTTGATCCCATTGATAAAGGTGAACCACAATTAATTGACTGAGGTTGCAGTACCTACAGCTTCCACACGGTGTCTAGAGTCTTGTCATTTCCCCTTCGAGTTTTTTCTGGTCAAACACATGCAGGACACAATATCTAATCCGGTCTTGGACCGGATATTTTCGAGTTTCTAGCCGGACATTTTTCCAGACAGACAGCTAATGATCTTTACATCGCCTCCTGATGAATTTTATCGCTTATTAACGTTTACTAATACCTAAAGTTGCATTACAAACGTATTTCGAAGTGTTTTGTGAAAGTTTATCGTCGACTTTTTGAATTTTAAAAAATGACGTTACGTTTTGAAACAATGTTTTTCGCTTATCATGACAGTCTACATATAACGACATATCTAGGCTTTATATGGACCCCGATTTAATCGAAATAAAGACCCAAATAGTGTTTATGGGACATCTAGGAGTGCCAACAAAGAAGATGGTGAAAGGTAATGAATGTTTTCTATTTTATTGTGCGGTTTGTGTAACGCCGAAATGCTAATTATTTTGTTTACGTCCCCTGTGGGTCTTTTGGGGTGTTGCATGCTATCAGATAATAGCTTCTCATGCTTTCGCCGAAAAGCATTTTAAAAATCTGACTTGTTGCCTGGATTCACAACGAGTGTATCTTTAATTCGATACCCTGCATGTGTATTTTAATGAACTTTTGAGTTTTAACTAATACTATTAGCATTTAGCGTAGCGCATTTGCATTTCCAGAGCTCTAGTTGGGACGCAAGCGTCCCGAGTAGAAGCAACAGGTTAAGGTCAGACCATTTCTTTCCCCTACAATTTAAGGTCAGACCATTTATTTCCCCTACAGTTTAAGGTCAGACCATTTCTTTCCCTTTCAGTTTAAGGTCAGACCATTTCTTTCCCTTTCAGTTTAAGGTCAGACCATTTATTTCCCTTTCAGTTTAAGGTCAGACCATTTCTTTCCCTTTCAGTTTAAGGTCAGACCATTTCTTTCCCCTTCAGTTTAAGGTCAGACCATTTCTTTCCCCTACAGTTTAAGGTCAGACCATTTCTTTCCCTTTCAGTTTAAGGTCAGACCATTTCTTTCCCTTTCAGTTTAAGGTCAGACCATTTCTTTCCCTACAGTTTAAGGTCAGACCATTCCTTATTCACGTCAGCACCAGTTCTGTCTTGCTGCCCCACCTCGCTCACTGCAGCGGTGACACACTCCTAAGATCCCTGTTTGGCTTTGTTTGTCAACCCACTATTTAGTCCAACGAATAATACGTGTTGCCTGTCTTCAATCTCCTCTCCCATCGCTGTGATCTCGTCTTCCAAAGAGTTAGCTTTTCTCTTTTGGTCCATGGCTATTCCTGTCTAAACCCTCATAAACCCTTATATTCTATAAGGGGATGTCGGCGATTGTAAGGCACGTTCAGGTGCCGTCAATTTGAAGTTAATTAGAGATTTATAGATCACAGGACCGTAAGATACAAATGGGCTTCTTAGAACCTGCGTCATCAATTGTTTTTATTTCAATATATTTTATGAATCCAACGTGAGCACACTGTCAGAAATCATTTTACGACTAAGAAC
>NW_027035666.1:0-11220 GCF_034236695.1 Oncorhynchus nerka
GAACCTAACATACAGTATATGTCTATGTTTGGGCAAAATCAAAACCCAGTCAGATCGCACCAAATCTGAACCTAACATACAGTATATGTCTATGTTTTGGGCCAAATCAAGGCCAGTCCGGATCGCTACCAAATCTGAACCTAACATCAGTATATGTCTATGTTGTGGGCAAAATCAAGGCCAGTCCAGATCGCTTCAAATCTGAACCTAACATACCAGTATATGTCTATGTTTATGGGCCAAATCAAAGCCAGTCGGATCGCACAAATCTGAACCTAACATACAGTATATGTCTATGTTTGGGCCAAATCAAGGCCAGTCCAGATCGCACAAATCTGAACCTAACATGAGTATATGTCTATGTTTGGGCCAAATCAAGGCCAGTCCGGATCGCGCAAATCTGAACCTAACATGATGTCCAGAAATCAACGTCTGGGGATGAGATTCCTAAAACGCGCCATTTGATAGAACTATGGCTTTTCCCTAGCAGTGCTTTAGAATCCCGTCCACGGACAATGATAATAAAGCCAGTCGGACCACCAGGCAAGTAGAGCTGGTCCAATCGGACCCGCACCAACACTAGTAAGGCTGATCCTAGTCCGGACCGCACCAAACAAATAGGCTGGTCCCAGTCGGACTGCACCAAGCAAATAAGGCTGGATCCCAGTCCGGACAGCATCAAACAAGTAAGGCTGGTCCCAGTCGGGCACCAAACAAATAAGGCTGGTCCCAGTCAGACCGCGCCAAACAAATAAGGCTGGTCCCAGTCCGGACAGCACAAACAAATAAGGCTGGTCCCAGTCCAGACACCGTCGCAAACAAATAAGGCTGGTCCAGTCGGACGCACCAAACAAATAAGGCTGGTCCCAGTTCAGACGCGCAAACAAATAAGGCTGGATCCCAGTTCGGACCGCGACCAAACAAAGTAAGTCCGGATTCCAGTCCGGACGCACGCACCAGTACCAGTAAAGCGGGTCAGTCAGACGCCCAAACAAATAAGGTGGGTCCAGTCAGGACGCGCCAAACAAATATAGGTGATCCCAGTCGGACCGCTGCAAACAAATGAGGCGGGTCCAATCCGGACCGCCAAACAAATGAGCGGGTCAGTCAGACCCAGAAGGCGTCAAAGGCGCTACATACAAGTCCCCCTTACTGGGAAGCTACGCCATCAACAGTAAAAACTAGAGGGATGTCCTTGTCCATCATGCTCTACCGACTCCTGTAGTGGTGCCAGCACCTGCACATGGCGCGGTGCTTAGTTGTGCGGTGTTGCCTCGATTACATTGAGTGCAGCTGGCTTCACGGGTTAAGCGAGCAGTATGTCAAGAAGCAGTGTGGCATGGCAGAGTCGTGTTTCAGAGGACACATGGTGTACGGCAGGTTGCAGAGATGAGACAAGGCTGTAACTACCAATTGGATATCACAAAACTGTGGAGAAAAGGTGTAAAAAAGATTTTTAAATAATTGAAAAAGTGCGTTCTGTCTTCCGTCTGCAGCTGGGCTATTTTGTCAGTTTGGAAGTCAAGATCATTAACAATCTTTATCTTTGACTTACTTCTTCTAAATTGTGCTTAGAGCCCAACTCTTGGCCAGTATGTTTCCTTTCTTTCCTCTCTGCCTCTGTCTTAACTTCTCCTTTCATTTACCCTATTCTGAGCTTTAGGACCCCTCATACTGCCGTGTCCAGCTAATTCCGCTTTTATCTTAGACCACCAGGAGTGTCAAACTCATTCTATGAAGGGCCTTGTGTCTGCTGGTTTTTGGTTTTTCCTTTCAATTAATAAGACCTAGACAACCAGGTGAGAGGAGATCCTTACTAATTAGTGACCTTAATTCATCAACCAAGTACAAGGGAGGACCAAAAACCCGCAGACACTTGGTTTTCCATGAGAATTAGTTCATAACCTCATATAAAAAGGCAGCTTTTCAGGAAGTGAAAAAAAGCGGAACAGTCAACAAATCAGATATTCACACATCACCAAATAATTGCTATTTTACCAAAGAATTCAAATAATAACAATAAACGATTATAATAGACTTTTGCACACTTTATATGAGCACATACACATCACCGGGGGCAAACTGCCTGCCACTCCAGGACACCTACAGCACCCGATGTCACAGGAAGGCCAAAAAGATCATCAAGGACAACAACCACCCGAGCCACTGCCTGTTCACCCGCTATCATCAGAAGGCGAGGTCAGTACAGGTGCATCAAAGCTCGGGACCGAGAAAAATGGTTGCCAACAAAGTAAGATATTCACACATCAACAAATAATTGCTATTTTACGAACAAATAATAATAATAAACGGTTTTGCACACTTTTATGTAGCATTTTCTTATTTTCTTTAAATCAATGATTAGAACGAGCAGTAAACGCAGTGACAATTCTCCAATTAACTGACAAGCATGTCACGATGAATCATGTGAATCATTTATAAAGTGTGTAGGCATACTAATGATTAACTAAGACACACGTGTGTTTGTACTTCACAATCAATCGTTTGCAATTCCAGTTGAATAACTCACTTTGTTTATTCCCCAAAGTCCAGAGCGCACACTTCAGGCTGTAGCTAGCCCAAGGGTCAGCAGATGGTAATGTTGAGTCCTTTCATCTTACCGTGCAAAGGCATTATATGCAGCCTGCTATACACTCCTATACCCCGTGGACCAGTTCGTACATAAAAAATGATTCATTCAGGCTGCAAAGGCATTGATTTCCTTCTTAGCTCTATTTAATAATAGCAGGTGGGAAAATATGCGAACATTCTTTATGAAACACAATTTTCCTCCGCCACGCTAAAGTGGTAAATAAATAGGATTGCTAGTCCTGGATGTTGACTATGCCGCTTGCAGCAACATCCGGAAGTAGCATTAGCCACTCTAGCATGCTCCCTGCTCTGTTGTTGACCCTCCTGTAGTTCCCTGCTCTGTTGTTGACCCTCCTGTAGCTCCCTGCTCTGTTGTTGAACCTCCTGTAGCTCCCTGCTCTGTTGTTGAACCTCCTGTAGCTCCCTGCTCTGTTGTTGAACCTCCTGTAGCTCCCTGCTCTGTTGTTGAACCTCCTGTAGCTCCCTGCTCTGTTGTTGAACCTCCTGTAGCTCCTGCTCTGTTGTTGAACCTCCTGTAGCCTCCTGCTCTGTTGTTGACCCTCCTGTAGCTCCCTGCTCTGTTGTTGACCCTCCTGTAGCTCCCTGCTCTGTTGTTGAACCTCCTGTAGCTTCCTGCTCTGTTGTTGAACCTCCTGTAGCTCCCTGCTCTGTTGTTGACCCTCCTGTAGCTCCCTGCTCTGTTGTTGACCCTCCTGTAGCTCCCTGCTCTGTTGTTGAACCTCCTGTAGTTCCCTGCTCTGTTGTTCACCCTCCTGTAGCTCCCTGCTCTGTTAATGACCCTCCTGTAGTTCCCTGCTCTGTTGTTGACCCTCCTGTAGCTCCCTGCTCTGTTGTTGACCCTCCTGTAGCTCCCTGATCTGTTGTTGAACCTCCTGTAGCTCTCTGCTCTGTTGTTGAACCTCCTGTAGCTCTCTGCTCTGTTGTTGACCCTCCTGTAGTTCCCTGCTCTGTTGTTGACCCTCACTGTAGCTCTCTGCTCTGTTGTTGAACCTCCTGTAGCTCCCTGCTCTGTTGTTGAACCTCCTGTAGCTCCCTGCTCTGTTGTTGACCCTCCTGTAGCTCCCTGCTCTGTTGTTGAACCTCCTGTAGTTCCCTGCTCTGTTGTTGAACCTCTTGTAGCTCCCTGCTCTGTTGTTGACCCTCCTGTAGCTCCCTGCTCTGTTGTTCACCCTCCTGTAGCTCCCTGCTCTGTTGTTGAACCTCCTGTAGCTCCCTGCTCTGTTGTTGACCCTCCTGTAGCTCCCTGCTCTGTTGTTGAACCTCCTGTAGCACCCTGCTCTGTTGTTGACCCTCCTGTAGTTCCCTGCTCTGTTGTTGACCCTCCTGTAGCTCCCTGCTCTGTTGTTGACCCTCCTGTAGCTCCCTGATCTGTTGTTGAACCTCCTGTAGTTCTCTGCTCTGTTGTTGAACCTCCTGTAGCTCTCCTGCTCTGTTGTTGACCCTCCTGTAGCTCTCTGCTCTGTTGTTGAACCTCCTGTAGCTCTCTGCTCTGTTGTTGACCCTCCTGTAGCTCCCTGCTCTGTTGTTGACCCTCCTGTAGCTCCCTGCTCTGTTGTTGAACCTCCTGTAGCTCCCTGCTCTGTTGTTGAACCTCCTGTAGCTCCCTGCTCTGTTGTTGAACCTCCTGTAGCTCCCTGCTCTGTTGTTGAACCTCCTGAGCTCCCTGCTCTGTTGACCCTCCTGTAGCCCCCTGCTCTGTTGTTCACCCTCCTGTAGCTCCCTGCTCTGTTGTTGAACCTCCTGTAGCTCCCTGCTCTGTTGTTGAACCTCCTGTAGCTCCCTGCTCTGTTGTTGAACCTCCTGTAGCTCCCTGCTCTGTTAATGACCCTCCTGTAGCTCCTGTCTGTTGTTGACCCTCCTGTAGCTCCCTGCTCTGTTGTTGAACCTCCTGTAGCTCCCTGCTCTGTTGTTGAACCTCCTGTAGCTCCCTGCTCTGTTGTTGACCCTCCTGTAGCTCCCTGCTCTGTTGTTGAACCTCCTGTAGCTCCCTGCTCTGTTGTTGACCCTCCTGTAGCTCCCTGCTCTGTTGTTGAACCTCCTGTAGCTCCCTGCTCTGTTGTTGAACCTTCTGTAGTGCACTGCTCTTCTGACCACTGTTTGGTAGTTCTCTGCTCTGCTGTTGTCTGCTCTGCTCTTTGATGCCTATCAATACCACAATTTTAAATGAATTAGCTACATCATTCAGTGGCAATTTAGAATGTTAATCCATTTCAGTACTTCAGCATTGCCATTTTCATATCAACAATTTATATTTTGGAAAGAAATCCGGAGCTGCCTAAACACTGCCATTTTCCTTATCATTATGTTCCTGGTCTGAGCTGTCACTGGCCACTCTTCTTTAAAGCCCAGCTCTGTGGAGTGTACGCATTAAAGTGGTCCTATGGACAGATACTCCAATCTCCGCTTTGCAGCTCCTTCAGGGTTATCTTTGGTCTCTTTGTTGCCTCTCTGATTAATGCCCTCCTTGCCTGGTCTGTGAGTTTTGGTGGGCAACCCTCTCTTGGCAGGTTTGTTGTGGTGCCATATTCTTTCCATTTGATTTATTATGGATTTAATGGTGCTCCGTGGGATGTTCAAAATGTTCTGCTATTTTTTTATAACCCAACCCTGATCTGTACTTCTCCAAAACGTTGTCCCTGACCTGTTTGGAGAGCTCTTTGGTCTTCATGGTGCCGCTTGCTCGGTGGTACTACTTGCTTAGTGATTTTGAAGACTCTGGGGCCTATCAGAACAGGTGTATATACGTATACTGAGATCATGTGACAGAGCATGTGACATTTAGATTGGGACTTCTGAAGGTAATTGGTTGCACCAGATCTTATTTAGGGGCTTCATAGCAAAGGTGAATACATATGCATGGACCACTTTTACATTTAAAAAAATATATATTTAATAAATAATGTTTTTCATTTTACTTCACAAATTTCGACTATTTTGTGTATGTCCATTACATGAAATCCAAATAAAAACCCATTTAAATTACAGGTTGTAATGCAACAAAATACGAAAAATGCCAAGGGGGATGAATGCTTTTGCAATGCACTGTAGATGTTCAGTCTCACCTGTCCTCAGCTTTTCTCCACAGAACAAAGAACCAATATGTAATTTATAACCCCCCATCCTAACCTGGGGTTGACCAATCAGAAGTCCTTGCAGTACAACTGGGCCAATGGCCAAATAACAAGGATCCTGCTCCGGACTCAATGTACAGACCGTAGCACACGTAGCTCTGAGTTCAGGAGTGACATTCCAAAGATTCTAAACAGCTGTTGAACTGAAACCCAACTCCTATTTACATTGACAATTCCCTATTGCCCGTTAGTACTCTCATCCTCTCATCATCTATGTTGTGTATTTATCTTCAAAATATTCTTACACTAGCAGTAACCTTGCTGATGACACGATAGCTAGTAGTTAGCTAGCAACTGCCACGCACATCTGATCAATCTGTTCAATTTAGCTAGCTACCTAGCCATTTCATTTGCACTTTCCCTCAAAACACAATATCAACAGCAGTTTTATATCTGAGAAATATTTGTCTTACTCCAGAAAGATACAACATTACATTGATTAAAGTGCACCTTATCTCTGATCATATCTGGCAACTGTACTCAAACATGAACCAAAATCTCCTTAGAAAAGTGAAGATGCGCCCTTCTCTTCAAGAGCCATGGTGGAGATACAGGGTTTGACCGACTGCTTTGAGAGCCAATGGACTTAAGAGTTTTGATGAAAAGCTATTTTGAATACATTTCATTGGTCAATGGGCCTGAAACAGATGAATACAGAGGTAAAGGGGAACCAATAATATTGATTCATGTCAAAACATTTAAAACACCAAATTTGGAGTTACCAGGATTTCATCAGACAGTGATGATATGGAATGTGGCACTTTGAACGCGCCACAGCAATAGCTTGTTTGTCTCTAATGGTACACCACAGCTATAGCTTGTTTGTATGTAATGGTACACCACAGCTATAGCTTGTTTGTCTTTAATGGTACACTACAGCTATAGCTTGTTTGTCTCTAATGGTACACCACAGCTATAGCTTGTTTGTCTTTAATGGTACACTACAGCTATAGCTTGTTTGTCTGTAATGGTACACTACAGCTATAGCTTGTTTGTCTCTAATGGTACACCACAGCTATAGCTTGTTTGTCTTTAATGGTACACTACAGCTATAGCTTGTTTGTCTTTAATGGTACACCACAGCTATAGCTTGTTTGTCTCTAATGGTACACCACAGCTATAGCTTGTTTGTCTGTAATGGTACACCACAGCTATAGCTTGTTTGTCTTTAATGGTACACTACAGCTATAGCTTGTTTGTCTTTAATGGTACACTACAGCTATAGCTTGTTTGTCTTTAATGGTACACCACAGCTATAGCTTGTTTGTCTGTAATGGTACACTACAGCTATAGCTTGTTTGTCTTTAATGGTACACTACAGCTATAGCTTGTTTGTCTGTAATGGTACACTACAGCTATAGCTTGTTTGTCTTTAATGGTACACTACAGCTATAGCTTGTTTGTCTGTAATGGTACACTACAGCTATAGCTTGTTTGTCTATAATGGTACACTACAGCTATAGCTTGTTTGTCTGTAATGGTACACTACAGCTATAGCTTGTTTGTCTGTAATGGTACACTACAGCTATAGCTTGTTTGTCTTTAATGGTATACTACAGCTATAGCTTGTTTGTCTGTAATGGTACACTACAGCTATAGCTTGTTTGTCTGTAATGGTACACCACAGCTATAGCTTGTTTGTCTGTAATGGTACACTACAGCTATAGCTTGTTTGTCTGTAATGGTACACTACAGCTATAGCTTGTTTGTCTGTAATGGTACACCACAGCTATAGCTTGTTTGTCTGTAATGGTACACCACAGCTATAGCTTGTTTGTCTTTAATGGTACACCACAGCTATAGCTTGTTTGTCTTTAATGGTACACCACAGCTATAGCTTGTTTGTCTTTAATGGTACACTACAGCTATAGCTTGTTTGTCTGTAATGGTACACTACAGCTATAGCTTGTTTGTCTGTAATGGTACACCACAGCTATAGCTTGTTTGTCTTTAATGGTACACTACAGCTATAGCTTGTTTGTCTGTAATGGTACACTACAGCTATAGCTTGTTTGTCTGTAATGGTACACCACAGCTATAGCTTGTTTGTTTTTAATGGTACACTACATCTATAGCTTGTTTGTCTGTAATGGTACACTACAGCTATAGCTTGTTTGTCTGTAATGGTACACCACAGCTATAGCTTGTTTGTCTGTAATGGTACACCACAGCTATAGCTTGTTTGTCTGTAATGGTATACTACAGCTATAGCTTGTTTGTCTCTAATGGTACACCACAGCTATAGCTTGTTTGTCTTTAATGGTACACCACAGCTATAGCTTGTTTGTCTTTAATGGTACACTACAGCTATAGCTTGTTTGTCTGTAATGGTACACCACAGCTATAGCTTGTTTGTCTGTAATGGTACACCACAGCTATAGCTTGTTTGTCTTTAATGGTACACCACAGCTATAGCTTGTTTGTCTGTAATGGTACACCACAGCTATAGCTTGTTTGTCTGTAATGGTATACTACAGCTATAGCTTGTTTGTCTATAATGGTACACCACAGCTATAGCTTGTTTGTCTGTAATGGTATACTACAGCTATAGCTTGTTTGTCTATAATGGTACACCACAGCTATAGCTTGTTTGTCTTTAATGGTACACCACAGCTATAGCTTGTTTGTCTGTAATGGTACACCACAGCTATAGCTTGTTTGTCTGTAATGGTACACTACAGCTATAGCTTGTTTGTCTGTAATGGTACACTACAGCTATAGCTTGTTTGTCTGTAATGGTACACCACAGCTATAGCTTGTTTGTCTTTAATGGTACACCACAGCTATAGCTTGTTTGTCTGTAATGGTACACCACAGCTATAGCTTGTTTGTCTATAATGGTACACCACAGCTATAGCTTGTTTGTCTTTAATGGTACACTACAGCTATAGCTTGTTTGTCTCTAATGGTACACCACAGCTATAGCTTGTTTGTCTTTAATGGTACACTACAGCTATAGCTTGTTTGTCTTTAATGGTACACTACAGCTATAGCTTGTTTGTCTGTAATGGTACACTACAGCTATAGCTTGTTTGTCTATAATGGTACACTACAGCTATAGCTTGTTTGTCTGTAATGGTACACTACAGCTATAGCTTGTTTGTCTTTAATGGTATACTACAGCTATAGCTTGTTTGTCTTTAATGGTACACCACAGCTATAGCTTGTTTGTCTGTAATGGTACACTACAGCTATAGCTTGTTTGTCTTTAATGGTACACTACAGCTATAGCTTGTTTGTCTATAATGGTACACTACAGCTATAGCTTGTTTGTCTGTAATGGTACACTGCAGCTATAGCTTGTTTGTCTGTAATGGTACACCACAGCTATAGCTTGTTTGTTTTTAATGGTACACTACATCTATAGCTTGTTTGTCTGTAATGGTACACTACAGCTATAGCTTGTTTGTCTGTAATGGTACACCACAGCTATAGCTTGTTTGTCTGTAATGGTACACCACAGCTATAGCTTGTTTGTCTGTAATGGTATACTACAGCTATAGCTTGTTTGTCTCTAATGGTACACCACAGCTATAGCTTGTTTGTCTTTAATGGTACACCACAGCTATAGCTTGTTTGTCTCTAATGGTACACCACAGCTATAGCTTGTTTGTCTCTAATGGTACACCACAGCTATAGCTTGTTTGTCTTTAATGGTACACTACAGCTATAGCTTGTTTGTCTCTAATGGTACACCACAGCTATAGCTTGTTTGTCTGTAATGGTACACTACAGCTATAGCTTGTTTGTCTTTAATGGTACACCACAGCTATAGCTTGTTTGTCTGTAATGGTACACCACAGCTATAGCTTGTTTGTCTTTAATGGTACACTACAGCTATAGCTTGTTTGTCTTTAATGGTACACCATCTATAGCTTGTTTGTCTTTAATGGTACACACAATAGCTTGTTTGTCTGTAATGGTACTTGTTTGTCTTTAATGGTATACAGCTATAGCTTGTTTGTCTGTAATGGTACACTACAGCTATAGCTTGTTTGTCTGTAATGGTACACTGCAGCTATAGCTTGTTTGTCTGTAATGGTACACCACAGCTATAGCTTGTTTGTCTATAATGGTACACCACAGCTATAGCTTGTTTGTCTTTAATGGTATACCACAGCTATAGCTTGTTTGTCTTTAATGGTACACTACAGCTATAGCTTGTTTGTCTGTAATGGTACACCACAGCTATAGCTTGTTTGTCTGTAATGGTACACCACAGCTATAGCTTGTTTGTCTTTAATGGTACACCACAGCTATAGCTTGTTTGTCTCTAATGGTACACCACAGCTATAGCTTGTTTGTCTGTAATGGTACACCACAGCTATAGCTTGTTTGTCTTTAATGGTACACCACAGCTATAGCTTGTTTGTCTTTAATGGTACACCACAGCTATAGCTTGTTTGTCTTTAATGGTACACCACAGCTATAGCTTGTTTGTCTTTAATGGTATACCACAGCTATAGCTTGTTTGTCTGTAATGGTACACCACAGCTATAGCTTGTTTGTCTGTAATGGTACACCACAGCTATAGCTTGTTTGTCTGTAATGGTACACCACAGCTATAGCTTGTTTGTCTGTAATGGTACACTACAGCTATAGCTTGTTTGTCTTTAATGGTACACCACAGCTATAGCTTGTTTGTCTGTAATGGTACACTACAGCTATAGCTTGTTTGTCTTTAATGGTACACCACAGCTATAGCTTGTTTGTCTTTAATGGTACACCACAGCTATAGCTTGTTTGTCTGTAATGGTACACCACAGCTATAGCTTGTTTGTCTGTAATGGTACACTACAGCTATAGCTTGTTTGTCTGTAATGGTACACTACAGCTATAGCTTGTTTGTCTGTAATGGTACACCACAGCTATAGCTTGTTTGTCTTTAATGGTACACCACAGCTATAGCTTGTTTGTCTGTAATGGTACACCACAGCTATAGCTTGTTTGTCTGTAATGGTACACCACAGCTATAGCTTGTTTGTCTTTAATGGTACACTACAGCTATAGCTTGTTTGTCTCTAATGGTACACCACAGCTATAGCTTGTTTGTCTTTAATGGTACACTACAGCTATAGCTTGTTTGTCTTTAATGGTACACTACAGCTATAGCTTGTTTGTCTGTAATGGTACACTACAGCTATAGCTTGTTTGTCTGTAATGGTACACTACAGCTATAGCTTGTTTGTCTGTAATGGTACACTACAGCTATAGCTTGTTTGTCTTTAATGGTACACTACAGCTATAGCTTGTTTGTCTGTAATGGTACACCACAGCTATAGCTTGTTTGTCTTTAATGGTACACCACAGCTATAGCTTGTTTGTCTGTAATGGTACACTACAGCTATAGCTTGTTTGTCTGTAATGGTACACCGCAGCTATAGCTTGTTTGTCTGTAATGGTACACCACAGCTATAGCTTGTTTGTCTTTAATGGTACACTACAGCTATAGGCTTGTTTGTCTGTAATGGTACAC
>NW_027035667.1:0-11223 GCF_034236695.1 Oncorhynchus nerka
CACCCCCACTATGCCTCTCCTCTCTCTCTCTCTCTCTCTCTCTACTCTCCGCTCTCTCCTCTTTCTCTCCTCTATGCACCTCTCTCTCCTCTCTTTCTCTTTCTCTCACACTATGCCTCTCCTCTCTCTTTCTCTCCCTCTACGCCTCTCCTCTGTCTCTTTCTCCCCACTGTGCCTCTCCTCTCACCCTCTCTCTTCTCTCGTCTTTCTCTCCCACTATGCCTCTCCTCCGTCTCTCTTTCTCCCCCACTATGCCTCTCCTCTCACCTCTCTTTGTCTTTCTCTCCTCTCTCTCTCTCTTTCCGTCCCTCTATGCCTCTCCCATCTCTCTCTCTCTCTTTCTCTACCACTATGCATCTCCCCTCTCTTTCTCTTTCTCTCCATCTATGACCCTCCTCTCTACTCTCTCTTTCTCTCCCACTATGCCTCTCTCTCTCTGTCTCTCTCTCTCTCTCTCTCTATCTCTATGCCTCTACTCTCTTCCTTCTCTCTTTCTCTCCAGCTATGCCTCTCCTCTCTCCTCTCTCCTCTATCTTTCTCTCCCTCCATGCCTCTGCTCTCTCTCTCTTTCTCGTTCACTCCCACTATGCCTCACCTCTCTCTCTCTCCCACTATGCCTCTACTCTCTTCTCTCTCTCTTTCTCTCTCATTATCTTTCTCTCCTCCATGCCTCTCCTCTCTCACTCTTTCTCTTTCTCTCTCTCTTCTCTCTCATTCTCTTTCTCTCCCTCTCTGCCTCCTCCTCTCTCTTTCTCTCTCATTCTCTTTCTCTCCCTCCCATGCCTCTCCTCTCTCACTCTTTCTCTTTCTCTACCTTTATGTCTCTCTCTCTCTCTTTCTCTCCCTCTGTGCCTTTCCTCACTCTCTCTCCGCTCCCTCTCTCTCTCTCTCTCGCTCTCTCTAGTTCTCTCCCACTATGCCATCCTCCCTCTCTCTCTCTTTCTCTCGCTCTCTCTTTCTCATTTCTACTCCCACTATGCCCTCTCCTCTCTCTCTCCCACTATGCCTCTACTCTCTTCTCTCTCTCTTTCTCTCTCTCTTTCTCTCTCCATTCTCTTTCTCCACCCTCTCTGCCTCTCCTCTCTCTCTCTTTCTCTCTCATTCTCTTTCTCTCCCTCCATGCCTCTCCTCTCTCACTCTTTCTCTTTCTCTACCTTTATGCCTCTCTCTCTCTCTCTCTTTCTCTCCCTCTATGCCTTTCCTCACTCTCTCTCCCGCTCTCTCTCTCTCCCTCTATCTCTCGCTCTCTCTCGTTCTCTCCCTCTATGCCTCTCCTCTCTATCTTTCTCTTCCTCTCCCACTATGCCTCTACTCTCTTCTCTCTCTCTTTCTCTCCCACTATGCCTCTCCTCTCTCCTCTCTCATTCTTTCCCTCTATGGCTCTCCTCTCTCTCTCATTCTCTTTCTCTCCCTCCATGCCTCTGCTCTCTCACTCTTTCTCTTTCTCTCCCTCTTTGAATCTCCTCTCCTCTCTCTTTCTGTCCAACTATGCCTCTCCTCTCTCTCTCTCTTTCTCTCCCTCTATGCCTCTCCCCTCTCTCTCTCTCTGTGTCTCTCTCTCTCTCTCACTCTCTCGCTTTCTCGTAATATCCCTCTATGCCTCTCCTCTGTCTCTCATTCTCTTTCTCTCCCACTATGCCTCTCCTCTCTCTCTCTTTCTCTCCCTCTATGCCTCTCCCCTCTCTCTCTTTCTCTTTCTCTCCCTCTATGCCTCTCCTCTCGCTTTCTCTTTCTCTCCCTCTATGCCTCTCCCATATCTCTCTCTCTTTCACCCCCACTATGCCTCTCCTCTCTCTCTCTCTCTCTCTCTCTCTACCACGCCTCTCCTCTTTCTCTCCCTCTATGCCGCTACTCTCTCCTCTCTTTCTCTTTCTCTCACACTATGCCTCTCCTCTCTCTTTCTCTCCCTCTACGCCTCTCCCCTCTGTCTCTTTCTCCCCCACTATGCCTCTCCTCTCACCCTCTCTCTTCTCTCGTCTTTCTCTCCCACTATGCCTCTCCTCCGTCTCTCTTTCTCCCCCACTATGCCTCTCCTCTCACCTCTCTTTGTCTTTCTCTCCTCTCTCTCTCTCTTTCCGTCCCTCTATGCCTCTCCCATTTCTCTCTCTCTCTTTCTCTACCACTATGCATCTCCCCTCTCTTTCTCTTTCTCTCCATCTATGACCCTCCTCTCTACTCTCTCTTTCTCTCCCACTATGCCTCTCTCTCTCTGTCTCTCTCTCTCTCTCTCTCTCTCTCTATGCCTCTACTCTCTTCCTTCTCTCTTTCTCTCCAGCTATGCCTCTCCTCTCTCGTCTCTCCTCTATCTTTCTCTCCCTCCATGCCTCTGCTCTCTCTCTCTTTCTCGTTCACTCCCACTATGCCTCTCCTCTCTCTCTCTCCCACTATGCCTCTACTCTCTTCTCTCTCTCTTTCTCTCTCATTATCTTTCTCTCCCTCCATGCCTCTCCTCTCTCACTCTTTCTCTTTCTCTCTCTCTTTCTCTCTCATTCTCTTTCTCTCCCTCTCTGCCTCTCCTCTCTCTCTCTTTCTCTCTCATTCTCTTTCTCTCCCTCCATGCCTCTCCTCTCTCACTCTTTCTCTTTCTCCCCCACTATGCCTCTCCTCTCTTCCTCTCTCTTCTCTCCTCTTTCTCTCCCACTATGCCTCTCCTCTCTCTCTCTTTCTACCCACTATGCCTCTCCTGTCACCTCTCTTTGTCTTTCTCTACCACTATGCCTCTCCTCTCCCTCTCTCTTTCTCTCCCTCTATGCCTCTCCCATCTCTCTCTCTCTTTCTCTACCACTATGCATCTCCCCTCTCTTTCTCTTTCTCTCCATCTATGACCCTCCTCTCTCCTCTCTCTCTTTCTCTCCCACTATGCCTCTCTCTCTCTTTCTCTCACTCGCTCTCTTTCTCTCCCTTTACTCCTCTCCTCTCTCTCTCTCTCTGTCTCTCTCTCCTCTTTCTCTCCCTCTATGCCTCTCCTCTCTCTTTCTCTCCCTCTATGCCTCTCCCTTCACACTCTTTCTCCCCCACTATGCCTCTCCTCTCTCTTCTCTCCTCTTTCTCTCCCACTATGCCTCTCCTCTCTCTCTCTTTCTACCCACTATGCCTCTCCTCTCACCTCTCTTTGTCTTTCTCTGCCACTATGCCTCTCCTCTCCCTCTCTCTTTCTCTCCCTCTATGCCTCTCCCATCTCTCTCTCTCTTTCTCTACCACTATGCATCTCCCCTCTCTTTCTCTTTCTCTCCATCTATGACCCTCCTCTCTCCTCTCTCTTCTCTCTTTCTCCCCCACTATGCTCTCTCTCCCTCCTCTCTCTCTCTCTCTCTCTCTCTCTCTCTCTCTCCACTCTCTTTCTCTCGCACCATGCCTCTCTCTCTTTCTCTACCACTATGCATCTCCCCTCTCTTTCTCTTTCTCTCCATCTATGACCCTCCTCTCTCCTCTCTCTTTCTCTTTCTCCCCCACTATGCCTCTCCTCTCTCTCTCTCTCTCTCTCTCTCTCTCTCTCTCTCTCTCTCTCTCTCTCTCTCTCTCTCGCTCACTCTCTCCTCTCTGCTCTCCTCTTTCTCTCACACTATGCCTCTCCTCTTTCTTTCTCTCCCTCTATGCCTCTCCTCTCTCTCTCTTTCTCCCCCACTATGCCTCTCCTCTCACCCTCTCTTCTCTCCTCTTTCTCTCCCTCTATGCCTCTCCCATCTCTCTCTCTCCCTCTATCCCCCTCCTCTCTCTTTCTCTCTCTCTCTCTTTCTCTCGCACCATGCCTCTCCTCTCTCTTTCTCTCCCTCTATGCTTCTCCCATCTATCTCTCTTTCTCTTCCACTATGCATCTCCCCTCTCTTTCTCTTTCTCTCCATCTATGACCCTCCTCTCTCCTCTCTCTCTTTCTCTTTCTCTCCCACTATGCCTCTCTCTCTCTTTCTCTCACTCTCTCTTTCTCTCCCTTTACTCCTCTCCTCTCTCTCTCTCTCTCTCTCTCTTTCTCTCGCACCATGCCTCTCCTCTCTCTTTCTCTCCCTCTATGCCTCTCCCTTCACTCTCTTTCTCTCCCTCTATGCCTCTCCTCTCTCCTCTCTTTCTCTCACACTATGCCTCTCCTCTCTCTTTCTCTCCCTCTATGCCTCTCCCTTCACTCTCTTTCTCCCCCACTATGCCTCTCCTCTCTCTCTCTCTCTTCTCTCCTCTTTCTCTCCCACTCATGCTCCTCTCTCTCTCTCTCTTTCTCTCCCACTATGCCTCTCCTCTCTCCTCTCTCATTCTTTCCCTCTATGCCTCTCCTCTCTCTCTCATTCTCTTTCTCTCCCTCTCTCTCTCTCTCTCTCTCTCTCTCTCTCTCTTTCTCGTAATATCCCTCTATGCCTCTCCTCTGTCTCTCATTCTCTTTCTCTCCCACTATGCCTCTCCTCTCTCTCTCTTTCTCTCCCTCTATGCCTGTCCCCTCTCTCTCTTTCTCTCCCTCTATGCCTCTCCCTTCACTCTCTTTCTCCCCCACTATGCCTCTCCTCTCTCCCTCTCTCTTCTCTCCTCTTTCTCTCCCACTATGCCTCTCCTCTCTCTCTTTCTACCCACTATGCCTCTCCTCTCACCTCTCTTTGTCTTTCTCTACCACTATGCCTCTCCTCTCCCTCTCTCTTTCTCTCCCTCTATGCCTCTCCCATCTCTCTCTCTCTTTCTCTACCACTATGCATCTCCCCTCTCTTTCTCTTTCTCTCCATCTATTACCCTCCTCTCTCCTCTCTCTTTCTCTTTCTCCCCCACTATATCTCTCCTCTCTCTCTCTCTCTCTCTCTCTCTCTCTCTCTCTCTCTCTCACTCTCTCACTCTCTCACTCTCTTTCTCTCGCACCATGCCTCTCCTCTTTCTCTCACACTATGCCTCTCCTCTCTCTCTCTCTTTCTCCCCTACTATGCCTCTCCTCTCTCTTTCTCTCGCACCATGCCTCTCCTCTTTCTCTCCCTCTATGCCTCTCCCATCTCTCTTTCTCTACCACTATGCATCTCCCCTCTCTTTCTCTCCATCTATGACCCTCCTCTCTCCTCTCTCTCTTTCTCTCCCTCTATGCCTCTCCCCTCTCTCTCTCTTTCTCCCCTACTATGCCTCTCCTCTCTCTTTCTCTCGCACCATGCCTCTCCTCTTTCTCTCCCTCTATGCCTCTCCTCTCTCTTCTCTTTCTCTTTCTCTCACACTATGCCCTCCTCTCTCTTTCTCTCCCTCTATGCCTCTCCTCTCTCTCTCTTTCTCCCCCACTATGCCTCTCCTCTCTCCCTCTCTCTTCTCTCCTCTTTCTCTCCCACTATGCCTCTCCTCTCTGTCTCTTTCTACCCACTATGCCTCTCCTCTCTCCTCTCTTTGTCTTTCTCTACCACTATGCATCTCCCCTCTCTTTCTCTTTCTCTCCATATATGACCCTCCTCTCTCCCCTCTCTCTCTCTCTCTCTCTCTCTCTCTCTCGCTCTCTTTCTCTGCCTCTCCTCTCTCGCTTTCTCTCCCTCTATGCCTCTCCTCTCTCTCTCTTTCTCCCCCACTATGCCTCTCCTCTCTCCCTCTCTCTTCTCTCCCACATGCCTCACCTCTTTCTCTCCCACTATGCCTCTCCTCTCTCTCTCTTTCTCTCCCTCTATGCCTCTCCCCTCTCCCTCTAAGCCTTTCCGCTCTCTCTCTTTCTCTCCCACTATTCCCCTCTCTCTCTCTCTCTCTCTCTGTCTCTGCCTCTCCTCTCTTTCTCTCCCTCTATTTCTCTCCTCTCTCTCTTTCTCTTTCTCTCCCTCTATGCCTTTCCGCTCTCTCTCTTTCTCTCCCACTATTCCCCCCTCTCTCTCTCTCTCACTTTCTCTCACACCATGCCTCTCCTCTTTCTCTCCCACTATGCTTCTCCTCTCTTTCTCTTTCTCTCCCTCTATGCCTCTCCCCCCTCTCTCTTTCTCTTTCTCTCCCTCTATGCCTTTCCGCTCTCTCTCTTTCTCTCCCACTATTCCCCCCTCTCTCTCTCTTTCTCTCACACATGCCTCTCCTCTTTCTCTCCCACTATGCCTCTCCTCTCTTTCTTTTTCTCTCCCTCTATGCATCTCCCCTCTCTCTCTCTCTTTCTCCCCCACTATGCCTCTCCTCTCTCTCTCTCTCTTTCTCTCCACCATACCTCTCCTCTTTCTCTCCCACTATGCCTCTACTCTCTCTCTCTTTCTCCCCCACTATGCCTCTCCCCTCTCTCTCTTTCTCTCCAACTATGCCTCTCCTCTTTCTCCCCCTCTATGCCTCTCCTCTCTCTCGCTCTCTCTGTCTCCCTCTCTCTCTCTCCCTCTAAGCCTCTTCTCTCCCCCTCTATGCCTCTTCCTCTCTCTTTCTGCCTCTCTCTCTCTGCCTCTCCTCTCCATCTCTGGACCTGTATAGTTCACATTTCCTTAGCACCAACTGGGCAAGGCTAGGCTGTCCTATAGATATCTAGCATGCTGACTGAGGCTAATGTGATTTGAGATGTAATCATGTTTGCAAGGGACCTGATTAGTGACTGGGTGTTTTTGCAGGCTAATGGTGACTCACACTGTGTCTGTCATTGTCTGACATAGATCATTTGTCATCTGACAAGATTAACCACTGATGGGCGCTCTGTGATTTACGGTTGTTGTAACTGGCTGCAGAGAGACAAAGAGAGAGGGAGAGAGACAGAGAGAGAGAGACAAAGAGAGAGAGGGGGAGAGGGAGAGGGAGCGAGAGAGGGAGAGAGAGAGGGAGATAGAGAGAGAAAGAGAGAAAGAGGGAGAGAGAGACAAAGAGAGAGGGAGAAAGAGAGGGAGAGAGAAAGGGAGAGAGAGAGAGGGAGAGAGGGAGAGAGACAAGGGGAGAGAGAGGGAGAGAGGGAGAGAAAGAGAAGACAAAGAGAGAGGGAGAGAGGGAGAGAGAGAGAGAGAGAGAGAGAGAGAGACAGAGCTGCTAATCTCATACAGGTGTATCATCCTTGTCACTCATAAGGAAGAAAGGAAGTTGTCCTCCAGAATTGTTTGTAATACGCATTATTCCAGATAAGAATACCTTTCCAACATTGCTGCCGTGCAGTGTATGGTTTCTATTGTGATGAGTGAAAAGGCTCTGTTTAGTGTGTGTGGTGGGAAGACTGTAATGAGTGGTATCAGATCACCAGGCCAACGTTACAGCTGGGGGGTAATCAGGCACGTGTACACAAAGGGCTGTAGGGATGTCTGAGCATATGCCCTTTTGTCCTCCTATTAAAATACCCTTTCAGATTGTCACGCAATTTTTTGCATTACTACATTTCTATTTTGGTTTAAGTCTGTTGTCTCTTCTGTTCTGTAAAGAATAATTGCTCGTCAAAACTAGCACATTTTCTCATTTTTTGAACCTCGGAAAACAAATTTCTCCTCGTTACGTAAGTGAGCACTGCACCTGGCCTCCGTCTGCTGAACATGCAGACAGAAGCTATCAACTAGGAGCCTGCGAGGTGCACAGACCTTTCAGGGAGCAGGTGCTCCAAACTAATCACGCACTTCTTGAAATTCATAACATACTGCCTCTGTAGGGAACATTGTTAAAAATGTTTTTAGCATGGGCCTATTTATTTCTGAAACACACTCATCACATAAAGCATACAGTGCCTCATCAAGACATGATTGACATTGACTCTGTACCGGTACCCCCTGTATATAGCCTCCACATTGACTCTGTACCGGTACCCCCTGTATATAGCCTCCACATTGACTCTGTACCAGTACCCCCTGTATATAGCCTCCACATTGACACTGTACCGGTACCCCCTGTATATAGCCTCCACATTGACTCTGTACCGGTCCTCCCTGTATATAGCCTCCAAATTGACTCTGTACCGGTACCCCCTGTATATAGCCTCCACATTGACTCTGTACCGTTACCCCCTGCATATAGCCTCCACATTGACTCTGTACCGGTCCTCCCTGTATAAAGCCTCCACATTGACTCTGTACCGGTACCCCCTGTATATAGCCTCCACATTGACACTGTACCGGTACCCCCTGTATATAGCCTCCACATTGACTCTGTACTGGTACCCCCTGTATATAGCCTTCACATTGACTCTGTAACAGGTACCCCCTGTATATAGCCTCCACATTGACTCTGTACCGGTACCCCCTGTATATAGCCTCCACATTGACTCTGTACCGGTACCCCCTGTATATAGCCTCCACATTGACTCTGTACCGGTACCCCCTGTATATAGCCTCCACATTGACTCTGTACCGGTCCTCCCTGTATATAGCCTCCACATTTACTCTGTACCGGTACCCCCTGTATATAGCCTCCACATTGACACTGTACCGGTACCCCCTGTATATAGCCTCCACATTGACTCTGTACCGGTCCTCCCTGTATATAGCCTCCACATTGACTCTGTACCGGTACCCCCTGTATATAGCCTCCACATTGACTCTGTAACAGGTACCCCCTGTATATAGCCTCCACATTGACTCTGTACCGGTACCCCCTGTATATAGCCTCCAAATTGACTCTGTAGCGGTACCCCGTGTATATAGCCTCCACATTGACTCTGTACCGTTACCCCCTGCATATAGCCTCCACATTGACTCTGTACCGGTCCTCCCTGTATAAAGCCTCCACATTGACTCTGTACCGGTACCCCCTGTATATAGCCTCCACATTGACACTGTACCGGTACCCCCTGTATATAGCCTCCACATTGACTCTGTACTGGTACCCCCTGTATATAGCCTTCACATTGACTCTGTAACAGGTACCCCCTGTATATAGCCTCCACATTGACTCTGTACCGGTACCCCCTGTATATAGCCTCCACATTGACTCTGTACCGGTCCTCCCTGTATATAGCCTCCACATTTACTCTGTACCGGTACCCCCTGTATATAGCCTCCACATTGACACTGTACCGGTACCCCCTGTATATAGCCTCCACATTGACTCTGTACCGGTCCTCCCTGTATATAGCCTCCACATTGACTCTGTACCGGTACCCCCTGTATATAGCCTCCACATTGACTCTGTAACAGGTACCCCCTGTATATAGCCTCCACATTGACTCTGTACCGGTACCCCCTGTATATAGCCTCCAAATTGACTCTGTACCGGTACCCCGTGTATATAGCCTCCACATTGACTCTGTACCGTTACCCCCTGCATATAGCCTCCACATTGACTCTGTACCGGTCCTCCCTGTATAAAGCCTCCACATTGACTCTGTACCGGTACCCCCTGTATATAGCCTCCACATTGACACTGTACCGGTACCCCCTGTATATAGCCTCCACATTGACTCTGTACTGGTACCCCCTGTATATAGCCTTCACATTGACTCTGTAACAGGTACCCCCTGTATATAGCCTCCACATTGACTCTGTACCGGTACCCCCTGTATATAGCCTCCACATTGACTCTGTACCGGTCCTCCCTGTATATAGCCTCCACATTTACTCTGTACCGGTACCCCCTGTATATAGCCTCCACATTGACACTGTACCGGTACCCCCTGTATATAGCCTCCACATTGACTCTGTACCGGTCCTCCCTGTATATAGCCTCCACATTGACTCTGTACCGGTACCCCCTGTATATAGCCTCCACATTGACTCTGTAACAGGTACCCCCTGTATATAGCCTCCACATTGACTCTGTACCGGTACCCCCTGTATATAGCCTCCAAATTGACTCTGTACCGGTACCCCGTGTATATAGCCTCCACATTGACTCTGTACCATTACCCCCTATATATAGCCTCCACATTGACTCTGTACCGGTCCTCCCTGTATATAGCCTCCACATTGACTCTGTACCGGTACCCCCTGTATATAGCCTCCACATTGACTCTGTACCCTGTATATAGCCTCCACATTGACTCTGTAAAAGGTACCCCCTGTATATAGCCTCCACATTGACTCTGTACCCTGTATATAGCCTCCACATTGACTCTGTACTGGTACCCCCTGTATATAGCCTCCACATTGACTCTATACTGGTACCCCCTATATATAGCCTCCACATTGACTCTGTACCGGTACCCTCTATATTTAGCCTCCACATTGACTCTGTACCGGTACCCCCTGTATATAGCCTCCACATTGACTCTGTACCGGTACCCCCTGTATATTGCCTCCACATTGACTCTGTACTGGTACCCCCTGTATATAGCCTCCACATTGACTCTGTAACAGGTACCCCTTGTATATAGCCTCCACATTGACACTGTACCGGTACCCCCTGTATATAGCCTCCACATTGACTCTGTACCGGTACCCCCTGTATATATCCTCCACTTTGACTCTGTACCGGTACCTCCTGTATATAGCCTCCACATAGACTATGTACTGGTACCCCCTGTATATAGCCTCCACATAGACAATGTACCGGTACCTCCTGTATATAGCCTCCACATAGACTATGTACTGGTACCCCCTGTATATAGCCTCCACATTGACTCTGTACTGGTACCCCCTGTATATAGCCTCCACATAGACTATGTACTGGTACCCCCTGTATATAGCCTCCACATTGACTCTGTACAGGTACCCCCTGTATATAGCCTCCACATAGACAATGTACCGGTACCTCCTGTATATAGCCTCCACATAGACTATGTACTGGTACCCCCTGTATATAGCCTCCACATTGACTCTGTACCGGTACCCCCTGTATATATCCTCCACTTTGACTCTGTACCGGTACCTCCTGTATATAGCCTCCACATAGACAATGTACCGGTACCTCCTGTATATAGCCTCCACATAGACTATGTACTGGTACCCCCTGTATATAGCCTCCACATTGACTCTGTACTGGTACCCCCTGTATATAGCCTCCACATAGACTATGTACTGGTACCCCCTGTATATAGCTCTGCTATTGTTATTTACTGCTGCTCTTCAATTATTGGTTATTCTTATCTCTTACTTTTTACATTTTCTACCTGTTGTATTCGTTGCATGTGAAAAAAAACTTGATTTGATTTTGATTGACATCGTGAAAAAGAGGGGATGCCATCAGGTGATTATTGACGTTTGGGATTTATGTAAATCTACCTAGTTAGCTATCTCAATAATGTTTTTATTTATTGTGATTCATCTTCAATGCTCTACAATAATAACTTAATAACAGTCTAATATTCATCATCTTCTAACTTATGAAATATGGCTGGCTGGCTAGTGGTATTTGATATTTGTATATGGTGATTGGCTAGAGTATAGACTACCGGTGTTCAGGGATTCATTTTGAAGGGGCTGGAAC
>NW_027035668.1:0-11231 GCF_034236695.1 Oncorhynchus nerka
CACATGAAAACAGCCTAACCAGTTCTGTAATTTCATTGTTTTCTATTTTCTATTATCCAATTTGGTTATTAGTCTTGTCCCATCGCTGCAACTCCCTTACAGACTCGAGGTGAAGGTCGAGAGCCGTGCGTCCTCCGAAACACAACCCAGCCAAGCCGCACTTCTTCTTGACGCAATGCCCGCTTAACCCGGAAGCCAGCCGGACCTATGTGGGGAGAGGAAACACCGTGACACCTGGCGACACCGTGTCGGCGCCACCTGGCCCGCCACAGTCGCTAGTGTGCGATGGGACAAGAACATTTCTGCCGGCCAAACCCTCCCTGACTCGGACGACGCTGGGCCAATTGTGTGCCGCCCATGGGTCTCCTGGTTGCGGCTGACTCACGACAGAGCCTGGACTAAAACCAGGATCTCTAGTGGCACAAGCTAGCACTGTGATGCAGTGCCTAGGACCACTGGCGCTACTCGAAGGCCTCATTATGCTTTTTTGCCTACATTTACTGACACCGGCCATATTCAACAGGTGTTGTACACTTTTTAGCTTAAGACCGGTAGGAGCAGGAAGCATAGCTAGCTAGGTAAACAATGAACCTAGCCAGATAAATAACGTGCAAGATCAACACACTTTAGCTAATGAGCCAGCCAGCTAGTTAGAAACAACAATGAACATAGTGCCAAATCATGTAATTACTACCCTGCATGAATCTGCTGGGAGCGAACTAACCAGGTTTAATGTTAGCTAGCTAACATTAGGCTCTAACTAGCAAGCAAACAGGTTCTGGGATATGAATAATAATGTCATACATGTGTCGTTAGCTAGGGAGCCAGCCAGCTTAAAAGTAATCCGCTTTGTCAAAATTAGAATTGTGTAATATCTGAAATTTTGCTAGCTAGACTATCTTATCCTTAAACACCATCCTGCATGATGCACGCATCTCCATGCTATGGATGCCATGCCACGGTTGCGCCCTAGTTTGAAGATGTAACCTGGAGATGGGTGCTTTCTCCATCACTTTAGCTATCGTACTCTAATTCCACCCGATCCTCCCAGAAAGTGGAGAGCAACACTTTTGCAGCTCCACCACATAATCATTAAAACATTTTTTTTAAACAACGTTCACACAGGATTACCAACACAGACCGACCAGCTCAATAGACAGAAGCCTTCTATATGGCAGACTAATCAAAACTTATATCTCGAAGCATGTCCAGCCCACTCATTATCTCAGCCAATCACAGCTAGTGGGAAGGTTGCTGGCTTTTTTCTGTGGCTTTACCAACAAGTCTCGTAATTTTAACTTTTATTTACAGATGGCATACAAGCTTGTTATTAAGGCACATGAAAGTTCAGATTCCAGAAGTCATTTCAGCCAAAAACGATTTTATATATTTTTTAGAACACAACAAAACAAAAAAAACAACATTCAAATGGCTCTCCTGTGAAGTTATGACTTGTGACATACGCCTAGCTTCCTGAAACGCGGTCACATATATGATAACGTTTTGGTTTAGCTTATGTCATAATATGACAGTATGATGGATTGTTTAGAGACTTTTAGCCAACACTTCCATAGAGGTGTCGTTTAAGAGCCGGAGCAGTCCAGTATCACTGTCGTACTAACTACTGTAGCTATGAGGAGAGGTACTCGACCGGAGTCTGACTAAAACCAAACTCGGCACCACCTGACCTTTGTACAGCAGTGGAGCTTATTCACCCACACTGCACCACTGCACCTCCTGTCCCTCTGTTAGTGTCCTTTAAAATGTGACAAGATTTTTCAGTCCTTTGGCCAAATGTCCATGTGATTAGATCCTTGCCTTGCTAAGAGGCTGTGTCAGTGTCTGTGTAATCTGACACTGTTAGTGCTAAGGGACAGCGAGAGAGCCATGTGAAGCCCCACAGGAAATCACTAATCACTACTGGGTCAGGATAATCAAAGGGAAACACAGTCCTACTGCCACATTACACACGCCTAACATACTGCCACGCACTGCTGCTCTACATGGAGGATGTAATAAAGCCTGTAAACATTCAGGTCCAATACAAAGTTCTCCTTGTATCAATATTCCGTTTCATGTTATCTACATTCAGAGATCTGCTCAGCCCTTTTATATCCAGTACTTAAGTGCATATCCAACATCCAACTCTGGCTGAATAAATGATCGATAATGTTGTCGCTAAAGCTTAATGACAGCCTCCTCGCACAATGGAGGATGGGGGAGGGTGTCAGTGAAAGTGTGTGACACCTCAACCTACTAGCCCACAGCAGTTTACACTCCTGATTCACTGACCCTTTAGCAGCTTAGCTTGTTGTAGCTTAGCTAAGTGGCTCCATGGACGAGGCCCCCCCCAAATAAACCTTGATTCTGCACTGTCATTTTTATTCAGACATTTGGAACAACACAAAAATATATATCTATTTGTCTTTGTATATATTTATATACAAAAACAAGACTCATAAATATCAAATAAGTAACAAAGACAAATAGAAATGCATTGTAGTATATAAGTGCATTATGTTATTGCTAACAACAAACACACAAAAACTAAATTGCACAAATCCTATCATACACAAATAACTATTCAATGAAATTTAACTTCCTCTGACAAGGACTGGGCCTCAATCTTTATCACAGGGTCTTCTTTTGATCCCTCACCTCAATCAGTGCTTCCTCTCACCGCCGCTGTCTGATACCTCAGTGGCTCTACACTTTGACTTTACTCGCCCACCTTGTCAGTCCACATCTTCAAAGTGATGTCCACATGTTTTTCAGAATGGCCCATTTTGGCAGCATCCGCCACAACCAGGTTCAATGTGTGAGCCCCCACATGGCAACAAATAGAGCTCTTGGATTCATTTCAGGAGTCTGGCTTGGAGACCTTTATAAGACTGTCCTCGTGCAGTCCTCAAAGGAATTTTTAGCTCTAATCTTTTGAGAGTCCGGGATGCCAAATGTTGGCCCATGGACTCCTCTGCCTCCAGAAACCCCAGAAATGTTTCTTTATCTGGGGCTCCTCCTTCAGTGACACAATTCTAATCACAACTGACAACTGTTCAGTGTGGCTGACATCTGAGGTGCAATCTAGAATGACATAGAAGAATTTTGCCAGCTTAATGTCACTCACCATTATTGAAGTGACCTTGCTGCTCAAAAATCAATGAGTTCATTCTGTATTTGGTGGCAAGGTAGCTGGAAGTGTGACTCTAGGTCCCTTTTTGGACATGGTTAAGGTGCTCTTTCATGACTGGATCAAATTCTGCCATCAGTTCAACCTCTTTTGAGGAAATTTCCATTTGACGGAGAGTACAGCGCTTGAGTGTCTCTTTAGTGCCAGATTTCTAATTGCCAGAGACTGCACAATAGCAATCAGACGTGCCAACACCTCTCTCAATCTTATCCTCTCAGCCTCCATAAGTGCCATTTCATGCTGATCAATTGTTTCCCTTTTTGATCCTCATTTCCAGTTCTTTCCATGTTTTTATGCAGTTTTGTTTTTCTGGACTGCTGTCGTGTGAAGTCAGCAAACAACTTGCAGGTTTCCAGTCTGTCAGTCCCAGTTTGGCTAAGTCAATTTTCTTCTTAGAAAAGTGTTTGCCACAGAAGAGGCTGTTTCTTCAGAATACACCAACCAACCTCCTAGGGATTTTCTTTTCACCACTCACCAAGGTCTTCCTGAAATACTGGTGGTGGCAACTTCTTCCATCACCTCATTCCTTGGGAAACAAAGTTAGGTGGTACCACACTTGGTCCTCTGCAAACTAGTTGTGTCCAAATTCTGTCAGTCAGAACTGAAGGCCAGTCAGCAGGGTCTGTAGACAGTGGTTCATCCTCGGCAGCAGGGTCTGTAGACAGTGGTTCATCCTCGGCAGCAGGATTTGGTGGGGATGCTGCTACAGGCATTTCCAATGGAGAGTACATGGGCATTAGTTTACACACGTTATTCACATTTATAGTGGTGGAACATCCCACATATATATAAAATCATCATTGTTACCTACAAAATGGAAACGCTAAAATTTGCGAAAGGAAAATGATTTATGCAGGGATGCGCACATTAACACATGTGCGTGTACACAAACACACCTGAAGAATCCTGCTGGGGAGAAGTGGAAGTGAATGGATCTTCATCCTCAGGCTCAGACAACATTTGTGAAGTCACCTGTGTTTTGCTGAGGAGGTAGATGGTTCCTCATCCTGAGGCTCCAAGATCATTTCTGGAAGAGGCCTGTGCGGCTTAGGGTGGATGGTTCCTCATCCTGAGGCTCCGAGGTCATTTCTGAAGATGCCTGTGTGACTGAGGAGGTAGATGACTTCTCATCCTGGCCAGTGCCAGAGGGTGCTCCAAAATATTTCAGATGTGCCCCTGAATTTACATTGGTATACAGTATGAGTCTGACACCCTAAATCCATTTGTTGCACAATTAAATATACATGTCATTATGCACAATTTATCAAACTTTCATAATAGGAACCAAATGAACCATACAACATCCTTGGCCAATTCTAGGCATAAGATCACCCCAAAAGACTTAATTATATCACAAAAGATACAAGATATCGGCATAATATATACGGTCTTAAGATAGGGAATTTCCAATGCTGTAGAGCTTACTGAGCTCAGGACCTAGTCAACACAATACAATGTGCATATTCACCTTTTATGATGTCACCTCAATGAAAGTGAACCAAATCAATGGTGTGCTAGTTAGGTTGTAATCGTTTTGTTGCAGGTTACACACATTATCATGATGAAACTGTGTGAAATTACATCCAATGTTATGTAAGCTAGTTGGACAGAAAATGGAATGTTGTCACCCTATGTGTAATAGCATAGCAAGTAATATAGACTAACAAACATAAGTATTATACTAGCCTACTTCATTACATGCATAATATTATACTCATAAAGAGATGACATAACTGCATACCTTTATCTTTTTAAGCGTTTCTCCTCTTTCCTCTTTTTCCTAAACTGGGCACCTGATGGCTTAGACCTTTTCTTATCCAGTTGTGTTGATTTGGTACTCTGAGCATCAATACATTACCCATCCCAACACTGTCAACCAAGAGTCAAAACTAAACCAGTTCACCTTGGTGGTGTGCAGACTGGTTTTAGGCTATTTTAAATATTTCAACAAACCAGAAAGAAATCCAACCAGGTCAAACCCCAAATTCACATTTATTGTGAATGAATTGTGTTTTAGGTCGGTAGAATTCCTGTAGTGACTGATTTGACTGCACTGTATTACACTGTACAAAGTTGATAGATTCCCCTGTTCCCTACCTCGGCTTCCATTTATATCTGAGGTCAACTCCACTCCTCAGCCCCTCCCATCTCATACTCTGAGTGGATGACCTTCCCCAGACAGTAGCCTGCCTAGCTCACCAACTAGAATCGGGCGCCTACCTGACAAGGTTAATTTTGACCCACAGTCCCACACGTGACATGTCATTGACGTGATTTGCAAATGAGCGGTAGAAACCGATCGCGTAAATGTCACCATTCCAAAAACATTTTGTGCAGGCACTCAGGAAGCGCCCCCGGCAAGATGTCGTCGTCCCATGGTTGGCCATGTCGACCATACCTAAATCCTTCCACTGCCCTTTTAGGCTCTGACATTCTAAACCACTCATGGGGACAAGCCGCTGGTCTGGCTGACTGTCCCCGTATGATCCAGCTGTCTGAAAAATACTGTCAGAAAATATTCCCAAGATGGAATTATCTAACTGCCAAAGGCTGCTCCAATTGCACTCCTACCCTTCCACAGTATATGAAACAAATTACCCAAGAGGCCTTGCTTCAAAGTTTGAACAGACAAACAATGTGTTATTCTGAGATATTGCTACTTGACAGGTGCAAAATCACGGTTGTTCATCTGTATAGAAGTAGTAGCATAATATTTTGAGGTCTGGATGGAGGAGGTGAGACCAAGGGGGTGACTGTTTCCAGAGCTGCCATTTACTGGGCTGGGAATGCTGACCCGTTGACCTTAACTGTTCTGGAACGGCTTTCACTGAGCCGAGTTGACCACAGAAAGGAGCACGAAATTCGATTTGCACTTGAAGCGCTACTAAGAAAAGTGAAGCGAAGAAGAAAAAAAGTGCCACCCCCTCTGACTGTGAAAGGTAGTGCTATTTGAACTGCTCTAATGGATTTCAGTCTTTGTGTGCTAATCTAAATCCAGACTTTCCTCCCTGACTGATTGTTTTAGAGCTAGTCTAATTTGGCTTTAATGCACTCCATAGCTGCTCATTTTGAGCTGATGGATATTATGCCCAAGGCCTCCCACCGAACAGTGAGCACCAGCCCATGTAGCACAGCACAGTAGAGGACGCTGGTCAAAGCAGTCTTACAGAAACCATGATCTAAAAATGAGCTGACTCTGAAAGTTTCAATTGTAGGCTGTGTTTCATGCCTGTATCTACTCGCTGTCTGCCACCCAGCTGCTTCTAAAACCATTTGGCACATCACCTGCTCGCTAGGCTACACACGCAGTTGTTTGTTTGTAGGTTGGAAGTGTTTTTTTTACTTAATTTCTCTGGCACTGGTTCTTGGTCTGTGACTATTCCCACTAGTGAACATTAGGCTGATTAACCCTGAAGATGGGCCAGGAGAAAGGAGTAGAGCTGAACCAAGACATTCATCCAATGATACAATGTTAAATATCACCCCGTGCTCTACTGCCTTTCCCTTACAATAACCATGGGTTTATCAGTTCACTGGAAGTGAGGAAGTCTGTGTATTTTGGGGTCTTCTGTTATGCCACAGGTCAAGAGCCACTGAAAAAGATGAAGAGGAGTATAGTACTGCTTTCACATAGGATTCACGTTATGTTGCCTGTCAAAACAATTGGGAAATATTTATACGATCAGCCCCTTTCTACCTCTTTCTTGTCGGGCGTTACTCGTTTAAAAAAAAAATCGCCATTGCTTTAGCCGGCAAGGAGCAAGACATTCAGCTTTGACCCCGTTGTTGAGACCGTTGTCATGTGACAGCAGCAAGTTGTTCTAAATTGCCCACAGATTTCGCTTATTCTTGACTTTCACAACAGTTAGTTAGCAGCTCACCCGTACTTGTAAATAATTACATTTACATTTAAGTCATTTAGCAGACTCTCTTATCCAGAGCGACTTACAAATTGGTGCTTTCACCTTATGACATCCAGTGGAACAGCCACTTTACAATAGTGCATCTAAATCTTTTAAGGGGGGGTGAGAAGGATTACTTTATCCTATCCTAGGTATTCCTTAAGGAGGTGGGGTTTCAGGTGTCTCCGGAAGGTGGTGATTACCCTATAATGTGTTGGTACCTGTTAGGGTGAATAAAAAGTTGGCTACAGTTAAACTCAATCTTGTGTTCTGGTAATTACAGTGCGTTTGGAAAGTATTCAGACCCCTTGACTTTTGTCACATTTTGTTGCGTCTGTGCTTATTATAAAACCTCTGGGCAGGTTTTCATCAGGATCTCTGTACTTTGCTCCGTTCATCTTTCCTCGATCCTGGCAAGTGTCCACCCATGCTTCACTGTAGGGATGGTATTGGCCAGGTTTCCTCGGACGTGATGCTTGGCATTGAGGCCAAAGAGTTCAATCTTTGTTTCATCAGTTTCTCATGGTCTGACAGTGCCAGAAGGCACCCTAAAGTAAACTCCCAAGTGGGCTGTCATGTGCCTTTTTTTTACTGAGGAGTGGCTTCCGTCTGGCCATTATAACATAGGCCTGATTTGGTGGAGTGCTGCAGAGATTGTTGTCCTTCTGGAAGGTTTTCCCATCTCCACAAAGGAACTCTGGAGTGTGAGACTTGAGGCTCACGTAGGTGAATGGATCAGAACCTGCCCGCCCCAGGAGTCGCTGGTGCGCGACGAGACAAGGATATCCCTACCGGCCAAACCCTCCCTAACCCCGGACGACGCTAGGCCAATTGTGCCGTCGCCCCATGGACCTTCCCGGTCACGGCTGGTTACGGCAGAGCCTGGGCGTGAACCCAGGGTCTCTGGTGGCACAGCTGGCGCTGCAGTACAGCGCCCTTAACCACTGCGCCACCCGGGAGGCCTTTAGTCATATTTTCTGATTCTACACAGCACCTATTGTATATAATGACCATCGGGTTCTTGGTCACCTCCCTGACCAAGGCCCTTCTCCACTGATTGCTCAGTTTGGCTGGGCGGCCAGCTCTAGAAAGAGTCTTGGTGGTTCCAAACTGCTATTTTGAGAATGATGGGAGGCCACTGTCTTCTTGGGCAGCTTCAATGCTGCAGAAAGTATTTGGCACCCATACCCAGATCTGTGCCTCGACACAATCCTGTCTCGGAGCTCTACGGACAATTCTACCTCGTGGCTTGGTTTTTGCTCTGACATACACCGTCAACTGTGGGACCTTATCTAGACAGGTGTGTGCCTTTCCAAATCATGTCCAGTCAATAGAATTTACCAGGATCATTTCAAGTTTGATCAATGGAAACAGGATGCACGTGAGCTAAATTGAGTCTCATAGCAAAGGGTCTGAATACTTAAGGTATTTCTGTTTCATTTTTACATTTGCAAACATTTCAAAACCTTTTTTCGCTTTGTCATTATGGGGTATTCTGTGTAGATTGAGGAATGTTTTTATTTATTCAATTTTAGAAATAAGGCTATAACAAAATGGAAAAAGTTAAGGTCTAAATACTTTCAGAGTACACTGTATATGAGCTGGTAGCCAGCTACATAACTAACGTTAAGTTTAGCTAGCAACAAACCAAAGCATTGTCAAGAAAGTTGCTTTTAGTTGCCTGGCTTGCTAGATTTACTTCATATCCTGACCTAAATAGATTTGTAAACAGGTGGGGGTTTTTGTGCATAAAATAGAGCTGGTAACATTGCTATTTGGACCAGCTGTGCTGCATGCAGACTGCCATTTTGTTTATAATTTTTCATAATGACAAGTACGGAGTTTGATGTAGAATATTCATGATTTAATGGTGCCAAAGCCGGTAAGATGAAAGGGGCCATTTTATACTGGTGGGACTTTTAAACATGTTACAGCAATCTTGACTAGTTTGGCGTAAATAAAAGTACAGGCTTTGTTGGCTGCAACACCTTTCAGATATAAAGAAAAGTTGGCGGCATGCTAAAGTTGGCGGCAAAACGTCTTGGTTTGATTTCTTGTGTGGCCATCTATAGTGCAAGTCCGTCTCCAATTCAATTGTTCTTAAATTCTTCTAGTTAAACACAGTATGCTAATTCTGTCCCAGTGCAAGGGCATAATCTCTATCAAATAGTGCTCTGTGATTATTCAACATGTTGTTTATTCCCGGGTTATTAAACAAAAAATTGACCATCGGTTCAATTACTTGAATTACATTTTTTTTTCTCAACGAGGCGTTACTCTAGAGAAAGAAAAACAAGCACGAGAGAAATCAAACTGTGACGCTATAGGAAGTTGTTTTCAACAGGAAAATATTCAACCTAGTTCACCACAGAAAACAATGAATGAACACCAATGCTCCTAATCCATTGCATGTGTGCTGCCTGCATGTTCTTCCCGGCCCTGAACAGATGGATACACGCAGACGGTATTAGAAAGGAATGTATACAACACAACAATCGAGAGCGATAAGATCTGTTCGTGTGGTAGCTCTACCCGATTGATAGTTGGACTTGGTAATTAGCAGTCTTGAAAGTATGCCCTATCTACTTTGAAGAACTGAAATAGTAATTTTTATGTCAGAACAGCTCTGCTGCATTGGCAGCTGCTAGCCTAGCTAAATAGGATGACCCGCTGGGGAGCAGAGAGATGTTGGCTGGCTGGCTGACTGCTAGTGCCTGAGCAGAGATGTTAGATGGTTGGTTGGCTGGCTGCTAGTAGCCTGAGCAGAGATGTTAGATGGTTGGCTGGCTGGCTGCTAGTGCCTGAGCAGAGATGTTAGATGGTTGGCTGGCTGGCTGCCAGTGCCTGAGCAGAGATGTTAGATGGTTGGCTGGCTGGCTGCTAGTGCCTGAGCAGAGATGTTAGATGGTTGGCTGGCTGGCTGCTAGTGCCTGAGCAGAGATGTTAGATGTGTTGGCTGGCTGGCTGCTAGTGCCTGAGCAGAGATGTTAGATGGTTAGTTGGCTGGCTGCTAGTGCCTGAGCAGAGATGTTAGATGGTTGGCTGGCTGGCTGCTAGTGCCTGAGCAGAGATGTTAGATGGTTGGTTGGCTGGGCTGCTAGTGCCTGAGCAGAGATGTTAGATGGTTGGTTGGCTGGCTGCTAGTGCCTGAGCAGAGATGTTAGATGGTTGGCTGGCTGGCTGCTAGTGCCTGAGCAGAGATGTTAGATGGTTGGCTGGCTGGCTGCTAGTGCCTGAGCAGAGATGTTAGATGGTTGGCTGGCTGGCTGCTAGTGCCTGAGCAGAGATGTTAGATGGTTGGCTGGCTGGCTGCTAGTGCCTGAGCAGAGATGTTAGATGGTTGGCTGGCTGGCTGCTAGTGCCTGAGCAGAGATGAGATTATGACTAAGGAATGAAAGTAATCAAATTAAACAGTAAAACGACAATGGAATTGTTTAATTGTTTAAAAGCTAAAATAATTCTTAAGATAAGAATTTCAGTTTACATTTTTTTTTACAGTACCGAATCCAAACAGACTTCAGAACGGACTAATCACTCTGCACTACTATTAAATTATTTTACAGGGAATTATTCATGTGATTTGTGTGACCAGTCATATCTCCATCAGAAGCCATACTGTAGGGCCTTCTGTGGTACAGTCAATCAGCGGACACAGATCGGACGTCATCTCAATTATATTTATCATACGTCAGCACACATCAGTGACCTGTGAGCACCCAGGGACACCCGTGGGAGTGCTCCATACTGGCCTGATGGATGTTGTGTGTCTTGGTCTCTGTGTATCTCTGTTGGTCTCTTTGTGTGTATGGGCCTGCCTGCCTGGATACTGGCATTTAGCAGCAGCAGATGTCACTAGTGAAAAATGGAAAGACATAAGAGGGGGGATGGTATCTGGTGCTGCCTGCTTATGTAGCAGGCCATGCAGGAGCCATGGGCAGGATATAATCACTACTGAGGCGTGTAACTTTCACTGGTCTTTGATTTATCACAGCGCTGGTCTTTGGTGTGTGAGCCTGAAGAAGTGGAATGAACTCATCTGGACCACAGAGGTGTTTTTCCTCCCCAGTAAATTACCTCCGACAGACAACCTGATGGATGGACAGAGCAGTGTTATCTTGCCTGTCATTTCTGCATGATTG
>NW_027035669.1:0-11238 GCF_034236695.1 Oncorhynchus nerka
AATGAGTAGAATTGTAGGAAATGTCTCTCTGCCCCATGGCAAAATGAGTAGAATTGTAGGAAATGTCTCTCTCTGCCCCATGGTAAAATGTGTAAAATTGTAGGAAATGTCTCTCTGCCCCATGGCAAAATGAGTAGAATTGTAGGAAATGTCTCTCTCTGCCCCATGGCAAAATGAGTAGAATTGTAGGAAATGTCTCTCTCTGCCCCATGGCAAAATGAGTAGAATTGTAGGAAATGTCTCTCTGCCCCATGGCAAAATGAGTAGAATTGTAGGAAATGTCTCTCTCTGCCCCATGGCAAAATGAGTAGAATTGTAGGAAATGTCTCTCTGCCCCATGGCAAAATGAGTAGAATTGTAGGAAATGTCTCTCTGCCCCATGGCAAAATGAGTAGAATTGTAGGAAATGTCTCTCTCTGCCCCATGGCAAAATGAGTAGAATTGTAGGAAATGTCTCTCTGCCCCATGGCAAAATGAGTAGAATTGTAGGAAATGTCTCTCTGCCCCATGGCAAAATGAGTAGAATTGTAGGAAATGTCTCTCTGCCCCATGGCAAAATGAGTAGAATTGTAGGAAATGTCTCTCTGCCCCATGGCAAAATGAGTAGAATTGTAGGAAATGTCTCTCTCTGCCCCATGGCAAAATGAGTAGAATTGTAGGAAATGTCTCTCTGCCCCATGGCAAAATGAGTAGAATTGTAGGAAATGTCTCTCTGCCCCATGGCAAAATGAGTAGAATTGTAGGAAATGTCTCTCTGCCCCATGGCAAAATGAGTAGAATTGTAGGAAATGTCTCTCTGCCCCATGGCAAAATGAGTAGAATTGTAGGAAATGTCTCTCTGCCCCATGGCAAAATGAGTAGAATTGTAGGAAATGTCTCTCTGCCCCATGGCAAAATGAGTAGAATTGTAGGAAATGTCTCTCTGCCCCATGGCAAAATGAGTAGAATTGTAGGAAATGTCTCTCTGCCCCATGGCAAAATGAGTAGAATTGTAGGAAATGTCTCTCTGCCCCATGGCAAAATGAGTAGAATTGTAGGAAATGTCTCTCTGCCCCATGGCAAAATGAGTAGAATTGTAGGAAATGTCTCTCTGCCCCATGGCAAAATGAGTAGAATTGTAGGAAATGTCTCTCTGCCCCATGGCAAAATGAGTAGAATTGTAGGAAATGTCTCTCTGCCCCATGGCAAAATGAGTAGAATTGTAGGAAATGTCTCTCTCTGCCCCATGGCAAAATGAGTAGAATTGTAGGAAATGTCTCTCTCTGCCCCATGGCAAAATGAGTAGAATTGTAGGAAATGTCTCTCTGCCCCATGGCAAAATGAGTAGAATTGTAGGAAATGTCTCTCTGCCCCATGGCAAAATGAGTAGAATTGTAGGAAATGTCTCTCTGCCCCATGGCAAAATGAGTAGAATTGTAGGAAATGTCTCTCTCTGCCCCATGGCAAAATGAGTAGAATTGTAGGAAATGTCTCTCTGCCCCATGGCAAAATGAGTAGAATTGTAGGAAATGTCTCTCTGCCCCATGGCAAAATGAGTAGAATTGTAGGAAATGTCTCTCTCTGCCCCATGGCAAAATGAGTAGAATTGTAGGAAATGTCTCTCTGCCCCATGGCAAAATGAGTAGAATTGTAGGAAATGTCTCTCTCTGCCCCATGGTAAAATGTGTAAAATTGTAGGAAATGTCTCTCTGCCCCATGGCAAAATGAGTAGAATTGTAGGAAATGTCTCTCTGCCCCATGGCAAAATGAGTAGAATTGTAGGAAATGTCTCTCTGCCCCATGGCAAAATGAGTAGAATTGTAGGAAATGTCTCTCTGCCCCATGGCAAAATGAGTAGAATTGTAGGAAATGTCTCTCTGCCCCATGGCAAAATTAGTAGAATTGTAGGAAATGTCTCTCTGCCCCATGGCAAAATGAGTAGAATTGTAGGAAATGTCTCTCTCTGCCCCATGGCAAAATGAGTAGAATTGTAGGAAATGTCTCTCTCTGCCCCATGGCAAAATGAGTAGAATTGTAGGAAATGTCTCTCTGCCCCATGGCAAAATGAGTAGAATTGTAGGAAATGTCTCTCTGCCCCATGGCAAAATGAGTAGAATTGTAGGAAATGTCTCTCTCTGCCCCATGGCAAAATGAGTAGAATTGTAGGAAATGTCTCTCTGCCCCATGGCAAAATGAGTAGAATTGTAGGAAATGTCTCTCTGCCCCATGGCAAAATGAGTAGAATTGTAGGAAATGTCTCTCTGCCCCATGGCAAATGGAGTAGAGTTGTAGGAAATGTCTCTCTGCCCCATGGCAAAATGGAGTAGAATTGTAGGAAATGTCTCTCTGCCCCATGGCAAAATGAGTAGAATTGTAGGAAATGTCTCTCTGCCCCATGGCAAAATGAGTAGAATTGTAGGAAATGTCTCTCTCTGCCCCATGGCAAAATGAGTAGAATTGTAGGAAATGTCTCTCTGCCCCATGGCAAAATGAGTAGAATTGTAGGAAATGTCTCTCTCTGCCCCATGGCAAAATGAGTAGAATTGTAGGAAATGTCTCTCTGCCCCATGGCAAAATGAGTAGAATTGTAGGAAATGTCTCTCTCTGCACCATGGCAAAATGAGTAGAATTGTAGGAAATGTCTCTCTCTGCCCCATGGCAAAACGAGTAGAATTGCAGGAAATGTCTCTCTCTGCCCCATGGCAAAACGAGTAGAATTGCAGGAAATGTCTCTCTCTGCCCCATGGCAAAATGAGTAGAATTGTAGGAAATGTCTCTCTGCCCCATGGCAAAATGAGTAGAATTGTAGGAAATGTCTCTCTGCCCCATGGCAAAATGAGTAGAATTGTAGGAAATGTCTCTCTGCCCCATGGCAAAATGAGTAGAATTGTAGGAAATGTCTCTCTGCCCCATGGCAAAATGAGTAGAATTGTAGGAAATGTCTCTCTCTGCCCCATGGCAAAATGAGTAGAATTGTAGGAAATGTCTCTCTGCCCCATGGCAAAATGAGTAGAATTGTAGGAAATGTCTCTCTCTGCCCCATGGCAAAATGAGTAGAATTGTAGGAAATGTCTCTCTCTGCCCCATGGCAAAACGAGTAGAATTGCAGGAAATGTCTCTCTCTGCCCCATGGCAAAACGAGTAGAATTGCAGGAAATGTCTCTCTCTGCCCCATGGCAAAACGAGTAGAATTGCAGGAAATGTGTTACTAAAATGCACGATATTCTCTCCGCCCCGTGGCAAAAGGTGTAGAAGAGAGGCTGCCTGGATCTTTAATGTAAAGACCTTGGCTCCCTTCGGTCTCACCATAGACTTTGATCTGAAGCCATTCTTGTGATTATTGTGACTGTGGCTGATGTAGTCTAAATGAATTTATGATCGTATGCTATCCATTTGTTCTTTGTATGCCATTTGAATATTTGAGAATTAACCAATGACATTAGGCCATACTTGGCCATGATTACAGACACCTGCGTGTGTCTTTTGACACTATATAAACGAGTCACCCTGTTTGCGATTATGCCCAGATGAAGACAGCTTGCCTGTCGAAACGTTGGACATGACATTTTTACATCTTAGTGCGGCTCTCCTTTATGATCTAGTATTCTACTCCGCTAGCCAGGACCTCGCCTAATATAGGTGTGCGTTTCTTTTTTCCTCTAAAAAAGTGTACAACTGCCAAAAAAACATGATTTAAAAGGGCAACAATTCCTCTCTGTCATATGGCAGGATGTGTAGAATTGACTTTATTAAAAAAAATCTCTCTGCCATTAAGAGGGTGACCACAATTATTTTTTAGACTGCTTGGTGAGTGGGGCCCCCAACCAAATATTGCTTAGGGCCCCAAAAGACTAGAGCCGTCCCTGCACTAGTGGAAATACACCAGTAAATGTGTTTCGCTTTGTTCTTTGTGTTTTATTGTACTTGGGTTCCTTGAATGGCATCTGAAATTCAATACCCCTCCCCCTCCTCCACCTCCCCTCCCCCTCCACCCCCATTGCCTACCTTCACCAGCTCCATAACCAGGTGAAGAGGCTCTGTAGGTGTCCATCTCCTGATCAGCAGGACAAATGTTGAGGGTGTTTCACCCCTCTTCCTCAGGATGGCTACCTCGTTCTGGATCATATGCTCCTGATGGTGGGAGGAGGAGGAAGAAGGAGGAGGAGGGGAGAGAGGAGGAGAGGAGGATGAGCGGGAGGAGGAGGAGGAGGAGGGGAGGGAGGAGAGAGGAGAGAGGAGGAGGAGAGGAGGAAGAGGGGAGGAGGGAGGAGAGAGGGGAGAGGAGGAGGAGGAGGAGAGCGGAGAGAGGGAGGATGGGCAGGAGGAGGAGCAGGAGGAGCAGCAGGAGGAGGAGGAGGAGTCCACCCCTTGCATCACCCTGACCACACCCCTCACTCCCTGCCACCCCCTCACGTCACCCTGACCACACCCTCACTTCCCTGCCCCACCCTCCGTCACCCTGACCACACCCTCACTTCCCTGCCCCCTCACATCACCCTGACCCCCTCACATCACCCTGACCACACCCTCACTTCCTTGCCCCCTCACATCACCCTGGCACACCCTCACTTCCCTGCCCCCCTCACATCACCCTGACCCCCTCACATCACCCTGACCACACCTTCACTTCCCCTGCCCCCTGTTAACCCCTCCCCCTCACCTTGCCCCCTGTTAACCCCTCCCCCCTCACCTTGCCCCCTGTTAACCCCTCCCCTCACCTTGCCCCGGTTAACCCCTCTCCCCCTTCTCCTTGCCCCCTGTTAACCCCTCCCCTTCTCCTTGCCCCTGTTAACCCCTCCCCCTCACCTTGCCCCGGTTAACCCCTCTCCCCCTTCTCCCTGCCCCCTGTTAACCCCCCTTCTCCTTGCCCCCTGTTAACCCCTCCCCTTCTCCCTTGCCCCCTGTTAACCCCTCCCCCTTCTCCTTGCCCCCTGTTAACCCCTTCCCCCTCACCTTGCCCCTGTTAACCCCTTCCCCCTCTCCTTGCCCCTGTTAACCCCTTCCCCCTTCTCCTTATCCCTGTTAACCCCTTCCCCCTTACCTTGCCCCTGTTAACCCCTCCCCCTCACCTTGCCCCTGTTAACCCCCCCCCTCACCTTGCCCCTGTTAACCCCTCCCCCTCACCTTGCCCCCTGTTAACCCCTTCCCCTTCTCCTTATCCCCTGTTAGCCCCTTCCCCCCTTACCTTGCCCCTGTTAACCCCTCCCCCTCACCTTGCCCCTGTTAACCCCTCCCCCTCACCTTGCCCCCTGTTAACCCCTTCCCCCTCACCTTGCCCCCTGTTAACCCCTCCCCCTCACCTTGCCCCCTGTTAACCCTCTCCCTCACCTTGCCCCCTGTTAACCCCTCCCCCTCACCTTGCCCCCTGTTAACCCCTCCCCCTTCTCCCTGCCCCCTGTTAACCCCTCCCCCTCACCTTGCCCCTGTTAACCCCTTCCCTCCCTCACCTTGCCCCCTGTTAACCCCTTCCTCCCTCACCTTGCCCCCTGTTAACCCCTTCCTCCCTCACCTTGCCCCCTGTTAACCCCTTCCCCCTTCTCCTTGCCCCCTGTTAACCCCTCCCCCTTCTCCCTGCCCCCTATTAACCCCTCCCCTTCTCCTTGCCCCCTGTTAACCCCTCCCCTTCTCCTTTGCCCCCTGTTAACCCCTCCCCCTTCTCCTTGCCCCCTGTTAACCCCTCCCCTTCTCCCTTGCCCCCTGTTAACCCCTCCCCTTCCTCCTTGCCCCCTGTTAACCCCTTCCCCCTCACCTTGCCCCCTGTTAACCCCTTCCTCCCTCACCTTGCCCCCTGTTAACCCCTTCCCTCCTCACCTTGCCCCCTGTTAACCCCTTCCCCCTCACCTTGCCCCCTGTTAACCCCTCCCCTTCTCCTTGCCCCCTGTTAACCCCTCCCCCTTCTCCTTGCCCCCTGTTAACCCCTCCCCTTCTCCTTGCCCCCTGTTAACCCCTCCCCTCCTTCTCCTTGCCCCCTGTTAACCCCTCCCCTCACCTTGCCCCCTGTTAACCCTTCCCCCTCACCTTGCCCCCTGTTAACCCCTTCCCTGTTAACCCCTTCCCCCTCACCTTGCCCCCTGTTAACCCCTTCCCCCCTCACCTTGCCCCCTGTTAACCCTTCCCCCTCACCTTGCCCCCTGTTAGCCCCTTCCCCCCTCACCTTGCCCCTGTTAACCCCTTCCCCCTCACCTTGCCCCTGTTAACCCCTTCCCCTCACCCTTGCCCCCTGTTAACCCCTCCCCCTCACCTTGCCCCCTGTTAACCCCTCCCCCTCACCTTGCACCCTGTTAACCCCTCCCCCTCACCTTGCCCCCTGTTAACCCCTCCCCCTTCTCCCTGCCCCCTGTTAACCCCTCCCCCTCACCTTGCCCCTGTTAACCCCTTCCCTCCTCACCTTGCCCCCTGTTAACCCCTTCCTCCCTCACATTGCCCCCTGTTAACCCCTTCCTCCCTCACCTTGCCCCCTGTTAACCCCTTCCCCCTTCTCCTTGCCCCCTGTTAACCCCTCCCCTTCTCCCTGCCCCCTGTTAACCCCTCCCCTTCTCCTTGCCCCCTGTTAACCCCTCCCCTTCCTCCTTGCCCCCTGTTAACCCCTCCCCTTCTCCTTGCCCCCTGTTAACCCCTCCCCCTTCTCCTTGCCCCCTGTTAACCCCTCCCCTTCTCCTTGCCCCTGTTAACCCCTTCCCCCTCACCTTGCCCCCTGTTAACCTTCCTCCCTCACCTTGCCCCCTGTTAACCCCTTCCCTCCTCACCTTGCCCCCTGTTAACCCCTTCCCCCTCCACCTTGCCCCCTGTTAACCCCTCCCCTTCTCCTTGCCCCCTGTTAACCCCTCCCCTTCTCCTTGCCCCTGTTAACCCCTCCCCTTCTCCTTGCCCCCTGTTAACCCCTCCCTCCTTCTCCTTGCCCCCTGTTAACCCCTCCCCCTCACCTTGCCCCTGTTAACCCCTTCCTCCCTCACCTTGCCCCCTGTTAACCCCTCCCCCTCACCTTGCCCCTGTTAAACTCTTCCCCCACCCTGCCACCTGTTAACCCCTACCCCTTACCTTGCCCCCTGTTAACCCTTCCCCCTTACCTTGCCCCCTGTTAATCCCTTCCCCTCACCTTGCCCCCTGTTAACCCCTCCCCCTTCTCCCTGCCCCCTGTTAACCCCTCCCCCTCACCTTGCCCCCTGTTAACCCCCTCCACCCCCACCCCCATCCCCTCCCTCACCTTCCCCCGGCATCGGCCCTTGTTAATGATTTTCAGGGCGTATTCTCTGCCTGTGGAGTGTTCCACACATTCCCGGACCACCGCAAAGTTACCGTCTCCCAACATACGTCCCACTCTGTAGCGCTCCGATATGGAGGCAGGCACCGCAGGGATATCATCCTCTACTATAGACTCAGCTGGTGGTGAGAGAGAGGTGAGAGAGAGAGGTGAGAGAGAGAGGTGAGAGAGAGAGGTGAGAGAGAGAGAGAGAGAGAGAGAGAGAGAGAGAGAGAGAGAGAGAGAGAGGTTAGGAAGCAGTAATTTCAAAGAGAGAGAGGGTGATGGAGGGGGGAAGTTAGACAGGGGTCAAGGAGAACAAAAAAGAAAAGAAGATGAGAGAGAGAGATCCTTCCTTCTTTACCTCCATCCCCTTCTTCTATGGAGCTACAGACTTTGGTAGAGGCCAGAGAGATAGATGAACCCTGAGACTCCTAGAGACATAGAGAGAGAGAGAGAGAGAGAGAGAGAGAGAGAGAGAGAGAGAACAATTTAATACACACATCTTCAGCACCATCATTGCTGATATAGAACTTATCCTGAAATGGAGTGAAGGAGAATCATCTCATCTATCTGTCTGCTTCTGTGCTCTCCTCTCTGTGTGATCTGTTAATCTCTGTAGCTACGATAGTGTCTGTTTGTCTGCTAGTCTGTCTGTAGCCACGACAGTGTCTTTTTATTCGGTCTGTCTGTTGCCATGATTGTGTCTGTCTGTCTGTCTGTCTGTCTGTCTGTCTGTCTGTCTGTCTGTCTGTCTGTCTGTCTGTCTGTCTGTCTGTCTGTCAGTAGCCACGGTAGTGTCTGTGTGTCTGTCTCTGTGTCTGTGTGTCTGTGTGTCTGTGTGTCTGTCTGTCTGTCTGGTCTGTCTGTCTGTCTGGTCTGTCAGTAGCCACGGTAGTGTCTGTTTGTCTGTGTGTCTAAAGACAAATACTCATTATAGAACCAGCCAACACTCCCAGTAGTTGCCATGGCAGCACTAGGAAGTCAGGAGAGAAGAGGGGGAAAATGAGGGAGAGAAGGGGGGGAGAGAATGGAGGGAGCCTGGTTGGGGATGTAAATTAGTTTCACATCTCTTCAATAATTTTCACTCCTGCTCTGCTCTCTCCATCTCTCTGTCTACCTTCCTCTCTCCTCTTCCTCCTCCTCTGCTCTCTCCATCTCTCTGTCTACCTTCCTCTCTCCTCCTCCTCTGCTCTCTCCATCTCTCTGTCTACCCTCCTCTCTCCTCTCTCCTCCTCCATCTCTCTGTCTACCCTCCTCCTCTGCTCTCTCCATCTCTCTGTCTACCCTCCTCTCTCCTCCTCCTCTGCTCTCTCCATCTCTCCTGTCTGCACCCACCTCTCTCCTCTTCCTCCTCCTCTGCCTCTCTTCATCTCTCTGTCTACCCTCCTTCTCCTCCTCCTCCTCCTCTGTTCTCTCCATCTTCTCCATGTTCCCCTGTACCTTTATATCAAGGGTATAATGTGGAGGTATAATGTGGAGGTATAATGTAGAGGTATAATGTAGAGGTATAATGAGAAGTATAATGTGGAGGTATAATGTAGAGGGTATAATGTAGAGAGTATAATGTGGAGAGTATAATGTGGAGTATAATGTAGAGAGTATAATGTGGAAGTATAATGTGGAAGTATAATGTGGAGGTATAATGTGGAAGTATAATGTGGAGGTATAATGTAGAGGTATAATGTAGAGTATAATGTAGTAGGTATAATGTGGAGGTATAATGTGGAGGTATAATGTGGAGGTATAATGTAGAGGTATAATGTGGAGGTATAATGTAGAGGTATAATGTGGAAGTATAATGTAGAGGTATAATGTGGAGGTATAATGTGGAGGTATAATGGTAGAGGTATAATGTGGGAGGTATAATGTGGAGGTATAATGGAGGTATAATGTAGAGGTATAATGTAGAGGTATTTCCCACAACACCTTTATATCAAGATATAATGTGAAGTATAATGGCAAGTATAATAGCTGGAAGTATAATGTAGAGAGTATAATGTAGGAGTATAATGTGGAAGTATAATAGCCAGAGTATAATGGAAGTATAATGTGGAAGTATATGTAAGTATAATGTGGAAGTATAATAACCAGTATAATGTCCCCCTGTACCTTTATATCAGAGTATAATATTGAAGTATAATGTAAGAGTATAATATTGAAGTATATGTGGAATAATGTGGAGGTATAACGTAGAGTATAATGTGGAGGTATAATGTGATATAATGTCCCCCTGTAGATTATATCAAGAGTATAACGTGGGATGTGATATAATGTAGGTATAATGCAGAGGTATAATGTGGAGACTATAATATGGCTGTATAATGTGGATATAATATCAACGCAGAGTATAATGAGGCATAATGTAGAGGTATAAATGTGAGGTATAATGTCCCCACATCCTGCACCTTTATATCAGAGGCATAATGTGATAGTATAATGAGGCATAATGCAGATAGTATAACGCAGAGGTATAATGCGGAGGCATAACGTGGAGTGCATAATGTGGCATAATGCAGAGGCATAATGCAGAGGCATAATTATACAATTATAACGTGAAGTATAATGAGGTATAATGTAGAGGTATAATTGTGGAGGCTATAATGTGGAGATACAACGCAGAGGTACAACGCAGATAATAACGTGATATACAACACACACACACATCCAACCCAGCGGCACAACACAGATAATACACTCTCAACCCAGCATACATACACACAGACACAACATAACTCCAGTATACATAACACAGATAGCAAACACTCAACACAACGTGATACATACAACGTGATACAACGTAGAGGCATAACCCAGTATATACATAACGTGACACTCAACCCAGTGATACATACACACACACACACTTAACCCAGTACAATGGAGGCATAACGTGATTATAACGTGGAGGCATAACGATACACTCAACCCAGTGGTGGAACAAACTCCCTCATGTGACGCCAGACAGCGGAGTCAATCACCACCTTCCGGAGACATGAATGTGGACCCTTTAAGGAATAATGGATAGGATAATGTAGAGAGTATCACCCCCCTTAAAAGACCTTAGATCACATTGTAAATGTTGTATAATGGATGTCATAAGGGAGGCATATCGTCGCCCTGGATAAGAGCCTTAAAATACTTAAATGTAAATGTAATGTAATAATGTAGAGGTAATGTAAGGTATAATGTAGAGGTATACCGTAGAGGCATAATGTGGATATAATGTAGAGGTATAATGATGGAGGTATAATGTCCCCCTGTACCCTTACATGCAGACAAACGAGGCATAACGTGATGCACAAACGCAACCTCACAACGATACAATGTGATGATAATGTGGATGCATAACGTGGAGGCATAACGTGGAGGTATAACGTGTAGCACAAGGTATAATGTAGAGGTATAAACGCAGATGTTAATAAACGTGATGCTAACGTGCAGAGGCACAACGTAGATAAGCACAACGCAGATAATAACGTGACGTCCCTGTACCTTTATATCAAGGCATAATGTGGAGGCATAATGTGGAGGTATAATGTAAGGTATAATGTAGAGGTAAATGGAGGTATAATGTAGATAATAACGCAGATACACAACCGTGGATGCACGTCCCCCACCCGACATCAACACATGAATGTGGAGGCATAATGTAGAGGTATAATGGAGGTATAACGTATGTATAATGTGGAGGTATAATGTGGAAGTATAATGTAGAGTATAATGTAGAGGTATAATGTGGAGAGTATAATGTGGAGGTATAATGTAGAGGTATAATGTAGCCATGTGTATAATGTGGAGGTATAATGTGGAGGTATAATGTAGAGGTATAATGTGGAGTATAATGTGGAAGTATAATGTCCCGACTGTATCAATGTAGAGAGTATAATGTGGAGAGTATAATGTGGAGGTATAATGTAGAGAGTATAATGTGGAGGTATAATGTTAGAGGTATATATGTCAGGAGGTATAATGTGGAGGTATAATGTGGAGGTATAATGTGGAGGTATAATGTAGAG
>NW_027035670.1:0-11247 GCF_034236695.1 Oncorhynchus nerka
TGGGAGATCAGGGTCCAGGAGTCTCTAACAGGATCAGATGGGAGATCAGGTCCAGGAGTCTCTAACAGGATCAGATAGGAGGTCAGGTCTAGGAGTCTCTAACAGGATCAGATGGGAGATCAGGTCTAGGAGGTCTCTAACAGGATCAGATGGGAGATCAGGTCCAGGAGTCTCTAACAGGATCAGATGGGAGGTCAGGTCTAGGAGTCTCTAACAGGATCAGATAGGAGATCAGGTCTAGGAGTCTCTAACAGGATCAGATAGGAGATCAGGTCTAGGAGTCTCTAACAGGATCAGATAGGAGATCAGGTCCAGTAGTCTCTAACAGGATCAGATAGGAGATCAGGTCTAGGAGTCTCTAACAGGATCAGATGGGAGGTCAGGTCTAGGAGTCTCTAACAGGATCAGATAGGAGATCAGGTCTAGGAGTCTCTAACAGGATCAGATAGGAGATCAGGTCCAGGAGTCTCTAACAGGATCAGATGGGAGGTCAGGTCTAGGAGTCTCTAACAGGATCAGATAGGAGATCAGGTCCAGGAGTCTCTAACAGGATCAGATAGGAGATCAGGTCCAGGAGTCTCTAACAGGATCAGATAGGAGATCAGGTCTAGGAGTCTCTAACATGATCAGATGGGAGGTCAGGTCTAGGAGTCTCTAACAGGATCAGATAGGAGATCAGGTCTAGGAGTCTCTAACAGGATCAGATAGGAGATCAGGTCTAGGAGTCTCTAACAGGATCAGATAGGAGATCAGGTCCAGGAGTCTCTAACAGGATGAGATGGGAGGCCCCAGAGAGATCAGGTCTAGGTGTCTCTAACAGGATCAGATGGGAGGTCCCAGAGAGATCAGGTCCAGGAGTCTCTAACAGGATCAGATAGGAGATCAGGTCCAGGAGTCTCTAACATGATCAGATAGGAGATCAGGTCCAGGAGTCTCTAACAGGATCAGATAGGAGATCAGGTCCAGTAGTCTCTAACAGGATCAGATAGGAGATCAGGTCTAGGAGTCTCTAACAGGATCAGATGGGAGGTCAGGTCTAGGAGTCTCTAACAGGATCAGATAGGAGATCAGGTCTAGGAGTCTCTAACAGGATCAGATAGGAGATCAGGTCCAGGAGTCTCTAACAGGATCAGATGGGAGATCAGGTCTAGGAGTCTCTAACAGGATCAGATAGGAGATCAGGTCCAGGAGTCTCTAACAGGATGAGATGGGAGGTCCCAGAGAGATCAGGTCTAGGAGTCTCTAACAGGATCAGATGGGGGTCCAGAGATCAGGTCTAGGAGTCTCTAACAGGATCAGATAGGAGATCAGGTCCAGGAGTCTCTAACAGGATCAGATAGGAGATCAGGTCCAGGAGTCTCTAACAGGATCAGATAGGAGATCAGGTCCAGGAGTCTCTAACAGGATCAGATAGGAGATCAGGTCTAGGAGTCTCTAACATGATCAGATGGGAGGTCAGGTCTAGGAGTCTCTAACAGGATCAGATAGGAGATCAGGTCTAGGAGTCTCTAACAGGATCAGATAGGAGATCAGGTCTAGGAGTCTCTAACAGGATCAGATAGGAGATCAGGTCCAGGAGTCTCTAACAGGATGAGATGGGAGGCCAGAGATCAGGTCTAGGAGTCTCTAACAGGATCAGATGGGAGGTCCCAGGAGTCAGGTCAGGAGTCTCTAACAGGATCAGATAGGAGATCAGGTCCAGGAGTCTCTAACATGATCAGATGGGAGATCAGGTCCAGGAGTCTCTAACAGGATCAGATGGGAGATCAGGTCCAGGAGTCTCTAACAGGATCAGATAGGAGATCAGGTCCAGGAGTCTCTAACAGGATCAGATGGGAGATCAGGTCTAGGAGTCTCTAACAGGATCAGATAGGAGATCAGGTCTAGGAGTCTCTAACAGGATCAGATGGGAGATCAGGTCTAGGAGTCTCTAACAGGATCAGATAGGAGATCAGGTCCAGGAGTCTCTAACAGGATGAGATGGGAGGTCCAGAGAGATCAGGTCTAGGAGTCTCTAACAGGATCAGATGGGAGGTCCCAGAGAGATCAGGTCTAGGAGTCTCTAACAGGATCAGATAGGAGATCAGGTCCAGGAGTCTCTAACAGGATCGAGATAGGAGATCAGGTCCAGGAGTCTCTAACAGGATCAGATAGGAGATCAGGTCCAGGAGTCTCTAACATGATCAGATAGGAGATCAGGTCCAGGAGTCTCTAACAGGATCAGATAGGAGATCAGGTCCAGTAGTCTCTAACAGGATCAGATAGGAGGTCAGGTCTAGGAGTCTCTAACATGATCAGATAGGAGATCAGGTCTAGGAGTCTCTAACAGGATCAGATGGGAGATCAGGTCCAGGAGTCTCTAACAGGATGAGATGGGAGATCAGGTCTAGGAGTCTCTAACAGGATCAGATAGGAGATCAGGTCTAGGAGTCTCTAACAGGATCAGATAGGAGATCAGGTCTAGGAGTCTCTAACAGGATCAGATGGGAGATCAGGTCCAGGGGTCTCTAACATGATCAGATAGGAGATCAGGTCCAGGAGTCTCTAACAGGATCAGATAGGAGGTCAGGTCTAGGAGTCTCTAACATGATCAGATGGGAGGTCAGGTCTAGGAGTCTCTAACATGATCAGATGGGAGGTCAGGTCTAGGAGTCTCTAACAGGATCAGATAGGAGATCAGGTCTAGGAGTCTCTAACAGTGATCAGATGGGAGGTCAGGTCTAGGAGTCTCTAACATGATCAGATAGGAGATCAGGTCTAGGAGTCTCTAACAGGATCAGATGGGAGATCAGGTCCAGGAGTCTCTAACAGGATGAGATGGGAGATCAGGTCTAGGAGTCTCTAACAGGATCAGATAGGAGATCAGGTCTAGGAGTCTCTAACAGGATCAGATAGGAGATCAGGTCTAGGAGTCTCTAACATGATCAGATGGGAGGTCAGGTCTAGGAGTCTCTAACATGATCAGATGGGAGGTCAGGTCTAGGAGTCTCTAACATGATCAGATGGGAGGTCAGGTCTAGGAGTCTCTAACAGGATCAGATGGGAGGTCAGGTCTAGGAGTCTCTAACAGGATCAGATGGGAGGTCAGGTCTAGGAGTCTCTAACAGGATCAGATAGGAGATCAGGTCTAGGAGTCTCTAACAGGATCAGATAGGAGATCAGGTCCAGGAGTCTCTAACAGGATCGAGATAGGAGATCAGGTCCAGGAGTCTCTAACAGGATCAGATGGGAGGTCAGGTCTAGGAGTCTCTAACATGATCAGATGGGAGGTCAGGTCTAAGAGTCTCTAACAGGATCAGATGGGAGGTCAGGTCTAGGAGTCTCTAACAGGATCAGATAGGAGATCAGGTCCAGGAGTCTCTAACAGGATCAGATGGGAGGTCAGGTCTAGGAGTCTCTAACAGGATCAGATGGGAGGTCAGGTCTAGGAGTCTCTAACAGGATCAGATAGGAGATCAGGTCCAGGAGTCTCTAACAGGATCAGATAGGAGATCAGGTCCAGGAGTCTCTAACAGGATGAGATGGGAGGTCCCAGAGAGATCAGGTCTAGGAGTCTCTAACAGGATCAGATGGGAGGTCCCAGAGAGATCAGGTCTAGGAGTCTCTAACAGGATCAGATAGGAGATCAGGTCCAGGAGTCTCTAACAGGATCAGATAGGAACTCCCAGAGAGATCAGGTCCAGGAGTCTCTAACAGGATCAGATAGGAGATCAGGTCCAGGAGTCTCTAACAGGATCAGATAGGAGATCAGGTCCAGGAGTCTCTAACAGGATCAGATAGGAGATCTGGTCCAGGAGTCTCTAACAGGATCAGATGGGAGATCAGGTCCAGGAGTCTCTAACAGGATCAGATGGGAGATCAGGTCCAGGAGTCTCTAACAGGATCAGATAGGAGGTCAGGTCTAGGAGTCTCTAACATGATCAGATGGGAGATCAGGTCTAGGAGTCTCTAACAGGATCAGATGGGAGATCAGGTCCAGGAGTCTCTAACAGGATCAGATGGGAGATCAGGTCTAGGAGTCTCTAACAGGATCAGATGGGAGATCAGGTCTAGGAGTCTCTAACAGGATCAGATAGGAGATCAGGTCTAGGAGTCTCTAACAGGATCAGATGGGAGATCAGGTCCAGGAGTCTCTAACATGATCAGATGGGAGATCAGGTCCAGGAGTCTCTAACAGGATCAGATGGGAGATCAGGTCTAGGAGTCTCTAACAGGATCAGATGGGAGATCAGGTCTAGGAGTCTCTAACATGATCAGATGGGAGGTCAGGTCTAGGAGTCTCTAACAGGATCAGATAGGAGATCAGGTCTAGGAGTCTCTAACATGATCAGATGGGAGGTCAGGTCTAGGAGTCTCTAACATGATCAGATAGGAGATCAGGTCTAGGAGTCTCTAACAGGATCAGATGGGAGATCAGGTCCAGGAGTCTCTAACAGGATGAGATGGGAGATCAGGTCTAGGAGTCTCTAACAGGATCAGATAGGAGATCAGGTCTAGGAGTCTCTAACAGGATCAGATGGGAGGTCAGGTCTAAGAGTCTCTAACAGGATCAGATGGGAGGTCAGGTCTAGGAGTCTCTAACAGGATCAGATGGGAGGTCAGGTCTAGGAGTCTCTAACATGATCAGATGGGAGGTCAGGTCTAGGAGTCTCTAACAGGATCAGATGGGAGGTCAGGTCTAGGAGTCTCTAACAGGATCAGATGGGAGGTCAGGTCTAGGAGTCTCTAACAGGATCAGATAGGAGATCAGGTCTAGGAGTCTCTAACAGGATCAGATAGGAGATCAGGTCCAGGAGTCTCTAACAGGATCAGATAGGAGATCAGGTCCAGGAGTCTCTAACAGGATCAGATGGGAGATCAGGTCTAGGAGTCTCTAACAGGATCAGATGGGAGGTCAGGTCTAGGAGTCTCTAACATGATCAGATGGGAGGTCAGGTCTAAGAGTCTCTAACAGGATCAGATAGGAGATCAGGTCCAGGAGTCTCTAACAGGATCAGATGGGAAGTCAGGTCTAGGAGTCTCTAACAGGATCAGATGGGAGGTCAGGTCTAGGAGTCTCTAACAGGATCAGATAGGAGATCAGGTCCAGGAGTCTCTAACAGGATCAGATAGGAGATCAGGTCCAGGAGTCTCTAACAGGATGAGATGGGAGGTCCCAGAGAGATCAGGTCTAGGAGTCTCTAACAGGATCAGATGGGAGGTCCCAGAGAGATCAGGTCTAGGAGTCTCTAACAGGATCAGATAGGAGATCAGGTCCAGGAGTCTCTAACAGGATCAGATAGGAACTCCCAGAGAGATCAGGTCCAGGAGTCTCTAACAGGATCAGATAGGAGATCAGGTCTAGGAGTCTCTAACAGGATCAGATGGGAGATCAGGTCCAGGGGTCTCTAACAGGATCAGATAGGAGATCAGGTCCAGGAGTCTCTAACAGGATCAGATGGGAGGTCAGGTCTAGGAGTCTCTAACATGATCAGATGGGAGATCAGGTCCAGGAGTCTCTAACAGGATCAGATGGGAGGTCAGGTCTAGGAGTCTCTAACATGATCAGATGGGAGGTCAGGTCTAGGAGTCTCTAACAGGATCAGATGGGAGATCAGGTCTAGGAGTCTCTAACAGGATCAGATAGGAGATCAGGTCCAGGAGTCTCTAACAGGATCAGATAGGAGATCAGGTCCAGGAGTCTCTAACAGGATCAGATAGGAGATCAGGTCTAGGAGTCTCTAACATGATCAGATGGGAGGTCAGGTCTAGGAGTCTCTAACAGGATCAGATAGGAGATCAGGTCTAGGAGTCTCTAACAGGATCAGATAGGAGATCAGGTCCAGGAGTCTCTAACAGGATCAGATGGGAGATCAGGTCTAGGAGTCTCTAACAGGATCAGATAGGAGATCAGGTCCAGGAGTCTCTAACAGGATCAGATAGAAGATCAGGTCCAGGAGTCTCTAACAGGATCAGATAGGAGATCAGGTCTAGGAGTCTCTAACATGATCAGATGGGAGGTCAGGTCTAGGAGTCTCTAACAGGATCAGATAGGAGATCAGGTCTAGGAGTCTCTAACAGGATCAGATAGGAGATCAGGTCTAGGAGTCTCTAACAGGATCAGATGGGAGATCAGGTCTAGGAGTCTCTAACAGGATCAGATAGGAGATCAGGTCCAGGAGTCTCTAACAGGATGAGATGGGAGGTCCCAGAGAGATCAGGTCTAGGAGTCTCTAACAGGATCAGATGGGAGGTCCCAGAGAGATCAGGTCTAGGAGTCTCTAACAGGATCAGATAGGAGATCAGGTCCAGGAGTCTCTAACAGGATCAGATAGGAGATCAGGTCCAGGAGTCTCTAACAGGATCAGATAGGAGATCAGGTCCAGGAGTCTCTAACATGATCAGATAGGAGATCAGGTCCAGGAGTCTCTAACAGGATCAGATAGGAGATCAGGTCCAGTAGTCTCTAACAGGATCAGATAGGAGATCAGGTCTAGGAGTCTCTAACAGGATCAGATGGGAGGTCAGGTCTAGGAGTCTCTAACAGGATCAGATAGGAGATCAGGTCTAGGAGTCTCTAACAGGATCAGATGGGAGATCAGGTCTAGGAGTCTCTAACAGGATCAGATAGGAGATCAGGTCCAGGAGTCTCTAACAGGATGAGATGGGAGGTCCCAGAGAGATCAGGTCTAGGAGTCTCTAACAGGATCAGATGGGAGGTCCCAGAGAGATCAGGTCTAGGAGTCTCTAACAGGATCAGATAGGAGATCAGGTCCAGGAGTCTCTAACAGGATCAGATAGGAGATCAGGTCCAGGAGTCTCTAACAGGATCAGATAGGAGATCAGGTCCAGGAGTCTCTAACATGATCAGATGGAGTCAGGTCCAGGAGTCTCTAACAGGATCAGATAGAGATCAGGTCCAGTAGTCTCTAACAGGATCAGATAGGAGGTCAGGTCTAGGAGTCTCTAACATGATCAGATGGGAGATCAGGTCCAGGAGTCTCTAACAGGATCAGATGGGAGATCAGGTCCAGGAGTCTCTAACAGGATCAGATAGGAGATCAGGTCCAGGAGTCTCTAACAGGATCAGATAGGAGATCAGGTCCAGGAGTCTCTAACAGGATCAGATAGGAGATCAGGTCTAGGAGTCTCTAACATGATCAGATGGGAGGTCAGGTCTAGGAGTCTCTAACAGGATCAGATAGGAGATCAGGTCTAGGAGTCTCTAACAGGATCAGATAGGAGATCAGGTCTAGGAGTCTCTAACATGATCAGATAGGAGATCAGGTCTAGGAGTCTCTAACAGGATCAGATGGGAGATCAGGTCCAGGAGTCTCTAACAGGATGAGATGGGAGATCAGGTCTAGGAGTCTCTAACAGGATCAGATAGGAGATCAGGTCTAGGAGTCTCTAACAGGATCAGATAGGAGATCAGGTCTAGGAGTCTCTAACATGATCAGATGGGAGGTCAGGTCTAGGAGTCTCTAACATGATCAGATGGGAGGTCAGGTCTAGGAGTCTCTAACATGATCAGATGGGAGGTCAGGTCTAGGAGTCTCTAACAGGATCAGATGGGAGGTCAGGTCTAGGAGTCTCTAACAGGATCAGATGGGAGGTCAGGTCTAGGAGTCTCTAACAGGATCAGATAGGAGATCAGGTCTAGGAGTCTCTAACAGGATCAGATAGGAGATCAGGTCCAGGAGTCTCTAACAGGATCAGATAGGAGATCAGGTCTAGGAGTCTCTAACAGGATCAGATAGGAGATCAGGTCCAGGAGTCTCTAACAGGATCAGATGGGAGGTCAGGTCTAGGAGTCTCTAACAGGATCAGATGGGAGATCAGGTCCAGGAGTCTCTAACAGGATCAGATGGGAGGTCAGGTCTAGGAGTCTCTAACAGGATCAGATGGGAGGTCAGGTCTAGGAGTCTCTAACAGGATCAGATAGGAGATCAGGTCCAGGAGTCTCTAACAGGATCAGATAGGAGATCAGGTCCAGGAGTCTCTAACAGGATGAGATGGGAGGTCCCAGAGAGATCAGGTCTAGGAGTCTCTAACAGGATCAGATGGGAGGTCCCAGAGAGTCAGGTCTAGGAGTCTCTAACAGGATCAGATAGGAGATCAGGTCCAGGAGTCTCTAACAGGATCAGATAGAACCCCAGAGAGATCAGGTCCAGGAGTCTCTAACAGGATCAGATAGGAGATCAGGTCCAGGAGTCTCTAACAGGATCAGATGGAGATCAGGTCCAGGAGTCTCTAACAGGATCAGATAGGAGATCTAGGTCCAGGAGTCTCTAACAGGATCAGATAGGAGATCAGGTCTAGGAGTCTCTAACAGGATCAGATAGGAGATCAGGTCCAGGAGTCTCTAACAGGATCAGATAGGAGGTCAGGTCTAGGAGTCTCTAACATGGATCAGATGGGAGATCAGGTCTAGGAGTCTCTAACAGGATCAGATGGGAGATCAGGTCCAGGAGTCTCTAACAGGATCGAGATGGGAGGTCAGGTCTAGGAGTCTCTAACAGGATCAGATAGGAGATCAGGTCTAGGAGTCTCTAACAGGATCAGATAGGAGATCAGGTCTAGAGTCTCTAACAGGATCAGATAGGAGATCAGGTCCAGGGTCTCTAACATGATCAGATAGGAGATCAGGTCCAGGAGTCTCTAACAGGATCAGATAGGAGGTCAGGTCTAGGAGTCTCTAACATGATCAGATGGGAGGTCAGGTCTAGGAGTCTCTAACATGATCAGATGGGAGGTCAGGGTCTAGGAGTCTCTAACAGGATCAGATGGGAGATCAGGTCTAGGAGTCTCTAACATGATCAGATGGGAGGTCAGGTCTAGGAGTCTCTAACATGATCAGATAGGAGATCAGGTCTAGGAGTCTCTAACAGGATCAGATGGGAGATCAGGTCCAGGAGTCTCTAACAGGATGAGATGGGAGATCAGGTCTAGGAGTCTCTAACAGGATCAGATAGGAGATCAGGTCTAGGAGTCTCTAACAGGATCAGATAGGAGATCAGGTCTAGGAGTCTCTAACATGATCAGATGGGAGGTCAGGTCTAGGAGTCTCTAACATGATCAGATGGGAGGTCAGGTCTAGGAGTCTCTAACATGATCAGATGGGAGGTCAGGTCTAGGAGTCTCTAACAGGATCAGATGGGAGGTCAGGTCTAGGAGTCTCTAACAGGATCAGATGGGAGGTCAGGTCTAGGAGTCTCTAACAGGATCAGATAGGAGATCAGGTCTAGGAGTCTCTAACAGGATCAGATAGGAGATCAGGTCCAGGAGTCTCTAACAGGATCAGATAGGAGATCAGGTCCAGGAGTCTCTAACAGGATCAGATGGGAGGTCAGGTCCAGGAGTCTCTAACATGATCAGATGGGAGGTCAGGTCTAAGAGTCTCTAACAGGATCAGATGGGAGGTCAGGTCTAGGAGTCTCTAACAGGATCAGATAGGAGATCAGGTCCAGGAGTCTCTAACAGGATCAGATGGGAGGTCAGGTCTAGGAGTCTCTAACAGGATCAGATGGGAGGTCAGGTCTAGGAGTCTCTAACAGGATCAGATAGGAGATCAGGTCCAGGAGTCTCTAACAGGATCAGATAGGAGATCAGGTCCAGGAGTCTCTAACAGGATGAGATGGAGGTCCCAGAGAGATCAGGTCCAGGAGTCTCTAACAGGATCAGATGGGAGGTCCCAGGAGATCAGGTCTAGGAGTCTCTAACAGGATCAGATAGGAGATCAGGTCCAGGAGTCTCTAACAGGATCAGATAGGAACTCCCAGAGAGATCAGGTCCAGGAGTCTCTAACAGGATCAGATAGGAGATCAGGTCTAGGAGTCTCTAACAGGATCAGATGGGAGATCAGGTCCAGGGGTCTCTAACAGGATCAGATAGGAGATCAGGTCCAGGAGTCTCTAACAGGATCAGATGGGAGGTCAGGTCTAGGAGTCTCTAACATGATCAGATGGGAGATCAGGTCCAGGAGTCTCTAACAGGATCAGATGGGAGGTCAGGTCTAGGAGTCTCTAACATGATCAGATGGGAGGTCAGGTCTAGGAGTCTCTAACAGGATCAGATAGGAGATCAGGTCTAGGAGTCTCTAACAGGATCAGATAGGAGATCAGGTCCAGGAGTCTCTAACAGGATCAGATAGGAGATCAGGTCCAGGAGTCTCTAACAGGATCAGATAGGAGATCAGGTCTAGGAGTCTCTAACATGATCAGATGGGAGGTCAGGTCTAGGAGTCTCTAACAGGATCAGATAGGAGATCAGGTCCAGGAGTCTCTAACAGGATCAGATAGGAGATCAGGTCCAGGAGTCTCTAACAGGATCAGATGGGAGGTCAGGTCTAGGAGTCTCTAACAGGATCAGATAGGAGATCAGGTCCAGGAGTCTCTAACAGGATCAGATAGAAGATCAGGTCCAGGAGTCTCTAACAGGATCAGATAGGAGATCAGGGTCTAGGAGTCTCTAACATGATCAGATGGGAGGTCAGGTCTAGGAGTCTCTAACAGGATCAGATAGGAGATCAGGTCTAGGAGTCTCTAACAGGATCAGATAGGAGATCAGGTCTAGGAGTCTCTAACAGGATCAGATAGGAGATCAGGTCTAGGAGTCTCTAACAGGATCAGATAGGAGATCAGGTCCAGGAGTCTCTAACAGGATGAGATGGGAGGTCCCAGAGAGATCAGGTCTAGGAGTCTCTAACAGGATCAGATGGGAGGTCCCAGAGAGATCAGGTCTAGGAGTCTCTAACAGGATCAGATAGGAGATCAGGTCCAGGAGTCTCTAACAGGATCAGATAGGAGATCAGGTCCAGGAGTCTCTAACAGGATCAGATAGGAGATCAGGTCCAGGAGTCTCTAACAATGATCAGATAGGAGATCAGGTCCAGGAGTCTCTAACAGGATCAGATAGGAGATCAGGTCCAGTGAGTCTCTAACAGGATCAGATAGGAGATCAGGTCCAGGAGTCTCTAACAGGATCAGATGGGAGGTCAGGTCTAGGAGTCTCTAACAGGATCAGATAGGAGATCGGGTCTAGGAGTCTCTAACAGGATCAGATGGGAGGTCCCAGAGAGATCAGTCTAGGAGTCTCTAACAGGATCAGATGGGAGAGATCAGGTCCAGGAGTCTCTAACAGGATCAGATAGGAGATCAGGTCCAGGAGTCTCTAACAGGATCAGATAGGTCCCCAGAGAGATCAGGTCCAGGAGTCTCTAATAGGATCAGATAGAGATCAGGTCTAGGAGTCTCTAACAGGATCAGA
>NW_027035671.1:0-11249 GCF_034236695.1 Oncorhynchus nerka
TAGCTAACTGGGTGTAGTCAAGTCACATTCAATAACATGTTGTTCATATAGCTAACTGGGTGTAGTCAAGTCACATTCAATAACATGTTGTTCATATAGCTAACTGGGTGTAGTCAAGTCACATTCAATAACATGTTGTTCATATAGCTAACTGGGTGTAGTCAAGTCACATTCAATAACATGTTGTTCATATAGCTAACTGGGTGTAGTCAAGTCACATTCAATAACATGTTGTTCATATAGCTAACTGGGTGTAGTCAAGTCACATTCAATAACATGTTGTTCATATAGCTAACTGGGTGTAGTCAAGTCACATTCAATAACATGTTGTTCATATAGCTAACTGGGTGTAGTCAAGTCACATTCAATAACATGTTGTTCATATAGCTAACTGGGTGTAGTCAAGTCACATTCAATAACATGTTGTTCATATAGCTAACTGGGTGTAGTCAAGTCACATTCAATAACATGTTGTTCATATAGCTAACTGGGTGTAGTCAAGTCACATTCAATAACATGTTGTTCATATAGCTAACTGGGTGTAGTCAAGTCACATTCAATAACATGTTGTTCATATAGCTAACTGGGTGTAGTCAAGTCACATTCAATAACATGTTGTTCATATAGCTAACTGGGTGTAGTCAAGTCACATTCAATAACATGTTGTTCATATAGCTAACTGGGTGTAGTCAAGTCACATTCAATAACATGTTGTTCATATAGCTAACTGGGTGTAGTCAAGTCACATTCAATAACATGTTGTTCATATAGCTAACTGGGTGTAGTCAAGTCACATTCAATAACATGTTGTTCATATAGCTAACTGGGTGTAGTCAAGTCACATTCAATAACATGTTGTTCATATAGCTAACTGGGTGTAGTCAAGTCACATTCAATAACATGTTGTTCATATAGCTAACTGGGTGTAGTCAAGTCACATTCAATAACATGTTGTTCATATAGCTAACTGGGTGTAGTCAAGTCACATTCAATAACATGTTGTTCATATAGCTAACTGGGTGTAGTCAAGTCACATTCAATAACATGTTGTTCATATAGCTAACTGGGTGTAGTCAAGTCACATTCAATAACATGTTGTTCATATAGCTAACTGGGTGTAGTCAAGTCACATTCAATAACATGTTGTTCATATAGCTAACTGGGTGTAGTCAAGTCACATTCAATAACATGTTGTTCATATAGCTAACTGGGTGTAGTCAAGTCACATTCAATAACATGTTGTTCATATAGCTAACTGGGTGTAGTCAAGTCACATTCAATAACATGTTGTTCATATAGCTAACTGGGTGTAGTCAAGTCACATTCAATAACATGTTGTTCATATAGCTAACTGGGTGTAGTCAAGTCACATTCAATAACATGTTGTTCATATAGCTAACTGGGTGTAGTCAAGTCACATTCAATAACATGTTGTTCATATAGCTAACTGGGTGTAGTCAAGTCACATTCAATAACATGTTGTTCATATAGCTAACTGGGTGTAGTCAAGTCACATTCAATAACATGTTGTTCATATAGCTAACTGGGTGTAGTCAAGTCACATTCAATAACATGTTGTTCATATAGCTAACTGGGTGTAGTCAAGTCACATTCAATAACATGTTGTTCATATAGCTAACTGGGTGTAGTCAAGTCACATTCAATAACATGTTGTTCATATAGCTAACTGGGTGTAGTCAAGTCACATTCAATAACATGTTGTTCATATAGCTAACTGGGTGTAGTCAAGTCACATTCAATAACATGTTGTTCATATAGCTAACTGGGTGTAGTCAAGTCACATTCAATAACATGTTGTTCATATAGCTAACTGGGTGTAGTCAAGTCACATTCAATAACATGTTGTTCATATAGCTAACTGGGTGTAGTCAAGTCACATTCAATAACATGTTGTTCATATAGCTAACTGGGTGTAGTCAAGTCACATTCAATAACATGTTGTTCATATAGCTAACTGGGTGTAGTCAAGTCACATTCAATAACATGTTGTTCATATAGCTAACTGGGTGTAGTCAAGTCACATTCAATAACATGTTGTTCATATAGCTAACTGGGTGTAGTCAAGTCACATTCAATAACATGTTGTTCATATAGCTAACTGGGTGTAGTCAAGTCACATTCAATAACATGTTGTTCATATAGCTAACTGGGTGTAGTCAAGTCACATTCAATAACATGTTGTTCATATAGCTAACTGGGTGTAGTCAAGTCACATTCAATAACATGTTGTTCATATAGCTAACTGGGTGTAGTCAAGTCACATTCAATAACATGTTGTTCATATAGCTAACTGGGTGTAGTCAAGTCACATTCAATAACATGTTGTTCATATAGCTAACTGGGTGTAGTCAAGTCACATTCAATAACATGTTGTTCATATAGCTAACTGGGTGTAGTCAAGTCACATTCAATAACATGTTGTTCATATAGCTAACTGGGTGTAGTCAAGTCACATTCAATAACATGTTGTTCATATAGCTAACTGGGTGTAGTCAAGTCACATTCAATAACATGTTGTTCATATAGCTAACTGGGTGTAGTCAAGTCACATTCAATAACATGTTGTTCATATAGCTAACTGGGTGTAGTCAAGTCACATTCAATAACATGTTGTTCATATAGCTAACTGGGTGTAGTCAAGTCACATTCAATAACATGTTGTTCATATAGCTAACTGGGTGTAGTCAAGTCACATTCAATAACATGTTGTTCATATAGCTAACTGGGCGTAGTCAAGTCACATTCAATAACATGTTGTTCATATAGCTAACTGGGCGTAGTCAAGTCACATTCAATAACATGTTGTTCATATAGCTAACTGGGCGTAGTCAAGTCACATTCAATAACATGTTGTTCATATAGCTAACTGGGCGTAGTCAAGTCACATTCAATAACATGTTGTTCATATAGCTAACTGGGCGTAGTCAAGTCACATTCAATAACATGTTGTTCATATAGCTAACTGGGCGTAGTCAAGTCACATTCAATAACATGTTGTTCATATAGCTAACTGGGCGTAGTCAAGTCACATTCAATAACATGTTGTTCATATAGCTAACTGGGCGTAGTCAAGTCACATTCAATAACATGTTGTTCATATAGCTAACTGGGTGTAGTCAAGTCACATTCAATAACATGTTGTTCATATAGCTAACTGGGTGTAGTCAAGTCACATTCAATAACATGTTGTTCATATAGCTAACTGGGTGTAGTCAAGTCACATCTCAATAACATGTTGTTCATATAGCTAACTGGGTGTAGTCGTCACATTCAATAACATGTTGTTCATATAGCTAAAGTCACATTCAATAACATGTTGTTCATATAGCTAACTGGGTGTAGTCAAGTCATATTCAATAACATGTTGTTCATATAGCTAACTGGGTGTAGTCAAGTCACATTCAATAACATGTTGTTCATATAGCTAACTGGGTGTAGTCAAGTCACATTCAATAACATGTTGTTCATATAGCTAACTGGGTGTAGTCAAGTCACATTCAAAACATGTTGTTCATATAGCTAACTGGGTGTAGTCAAGTCACATTCAATAACATGTTGTTCATATAGCTAACTGGGTGTAGTCAAGTCACATTCAATAACATGTTGTTCATATAGCTAACTGGGTGTAGTCAAGTCACATTCAATAACATGTTGTTCATATAGCTTACTGGGTGTAGTCAAGTCACATTCAATAACATGTTGTTCATATAGCTAACTGGGTGTAGTCAAGTCAAATTCAAAAACATGTTGTTCATATAGCTAACTGGGTGTAGTCAAGTCACATTCAATAACATGTTGTTCATATAGCGTATTATACGATTCGTATATTGTGGTTATTTTATCATTTGTAAAAATGTTAATGTATCATAGTTCTAAATCATCTTTCAGAATATCAGAACATTTGTTGTTTTCTAAATTCCAATGAGCTCCTGCTTCCTGTGTAATTTGGTATGAAACCACTGAACATACTTTTCTTAACATTAATATTATGAACTGAATTCAGTAACAGCATAATAATATCATACCTGTTGAACAAAACAACACACTAGAATGAGAGAAATTATTAAAAGAGAAAGTGAGACATTATAATTATTACATGTATTATATTGTTATTATTAATATTTGTATTATTAATATTATTATTATTACATGGAGAGGTGAAAAATATCAATCACAATGACATGTTCATAAATCACCTGACAGGGCTCCGGGCAGCCGAGCGGAAATGGAGGAAAACTCGCCTCCCTGCGGACCTGGCATCCTTTCACTCCCTCCTCTCTACATTTTCCTCTTCTGTCGCTGCTGCTAAAGCCACTTTCTACCACTCTAAATTCCAAGCATCTGCCTCTAACCCTAGGAAGCTCTTTGCCACCTTCTCCTCCCTCCTGAATCCTCCTCCCCCCTCCTCCTCTCTGCAGATGACTTCGTCAACCATTTTGAAAAGAAGGTCGACGACATCCGATCCTCGTTTGCTAAGTCAAACGACACCGCTGGTTCTGCTCACACTGCCCTACCCTGTGCTCTGACCTCTTTCTCCCCTCTCTCTCCAGATGAAATCTCGCGTCTTGTGACGGCCGGCCGCCCAACAACCTGCCCGCTTGACCCTATCCCCTGCTCTCTTCTCCAGACCATTTCCTCGAGACCTTCTCCCTTACCTCACCTCGCTCATCAACTCATCCCTGACCGCTGGCTACATCCCTTCCGCTTTCAAGAGAGCGAGAGTTGCACCCCCTTCTGAAAAAACCTACACTCGATCCCTCCGATGTCAACAACTACAGACCAGTATCCCTTCTTTCTTTCTCTCCAAAACCCTTGAACGTGCCGTCCTTGGCCAGCTCTCCCGCTATCTCTCTCAGAATGACCTTCTTGATCCAAATCAGTCAGGTTTCAAGACTAGTCATTCAACTGAGACTGCTCTTCTCTGTATCACGGAGGCGCTCCGCACTGCTAAAGCTAACTCTCTCCTCTGCTCTCATCCTTCTAGACCTATCGGCTGCCTTCGATACTGTGAACCATCAGATCCTCCTCTCCACCCTCTCCGAGTTGGGCATCTCCGGCGCGGCCCACGCTGATTGCGTCCTACCTGACAGGTCGCTCCTACCAGGTGGCGTGGCGAGAATCCGTCTCCTCACCACGCTCTCACCACTGGTGTCCCCAGGGCTCTGTTCTAGGCCCTCTCCTATTCTCGCTATACACCAAGTCACTTGGCTCTGTCATAACCTCACATGGTCTCTCCTATCATTGCTATGCAGAGACACACAATTAATCTTCTCCTTTCCCCCTTCTGATGACCAGGTGGCGAATCGCATCTCTGCATGTCTGGCAGACATATCAGTGTGGATGACGGATCACCACCTCAAGCTGAACCTCGGCAAGACGGAGCTGCTCTTCCTCCCGGGAAGGACTGCCCGTTCCATGATCTCGCCATCACGGTTGACAACTCCACTGTGTCCTCCTCCCAGAGCGCTAAGAACCTTGGCGTGATCCTGGACAACACCCTGTCGTTCTCAACTAACATCAAGGCGGTGGCCCGTTCCTGTAGGTTCATGCTCTACAACATCCGCAGAGTACGACCTTGCCTCACACAGGAAGCGGGCAGGTCCTAATCCAGGCACTTGTCATCTCCCGTCTGGATTACTGCAACTCGCTGTTGGCTGGGCTCCCTGCCTGTGCCATTAAACCCCTACAACTCATCCAGAACTCGCAGCCCGTCTGGTGTTCAACCTTCCCAAGTTCTCTCACGTCACCCCGCTCCTCCGCTCTCTCCACTGGCTTCCAGTTGAAGCTCGCATCCGCTACAAGACCATGGTGTGCCCACGGAGCTGTGAGGGGAACGGCACCTCAGTACCTCCAGGCTCTGATCAGGCCTTACACCCAAACAAGGGCACTGCGTTCATCCACCTCTGGCCTGCTCGCCTCCCTACCACTGAGGAAGTACAGTTCCCGCTCAGCCCAGTCAAAACTGTTCGCTGCTCTGGCCCCCCAATGGTGGAACAAACTCCCTCACGACGCCAGGACAGCGGAGTCAATCACCACCTTCCGGAGACACCTGAAACCCCACCTCTTTAAGGAATACCTAGGATAGGATAAAGTAATCCTTCTCACCCTCCCCCCTTAACCCTTTCATGCGTGAGTTCCAAATATCTCTAACGGTCGCCCCAGCGTGAGTTTTTTTATGCACGTGATGTTAGAATGTTCTCTCCATTCCAGAATGTGATTGATACGTAACAGTACATTTTATCCGCGCTGCCCTCAAACTAAAGCACGCAGCCTGTTTATATTTATAGGTTGTTTTAACTTCAATTTCAAATGATTTTCAAACAAGTTTTTATTTTCTAAAAACAGTTTGAATTTAGGTGTGTTACGCCTCCTCATTCATTCACATAAAAATAGTCATTTTTACTTTTGCGGATAATTACATTTTTGGGACATTTCTGACACGGACAAAATTCCCCAAGCACTACCCAATTGTTTGTGCAGTTCACGTCTGCAGACATTTGCTCATCTCCCGTCAGAACAGGATCTGCACACGTGTTCACATTTTCTATTCCACATTTCTATTGTAGCGTACTGTATGTATGGAGCATAATATATTTGTGTATATTCTTTATCACCGCGGACACGTGAGGTAACGTTACTCATTTTATAACCTTTATGGTGTTATAGTCAATCGTGCTTACGTAGCCACATTCTTCTATTACCTCTGTAAAACAATGCTAAATGCGTCAGAGAAGTATTATCTTGTGTTGCATTTTGAAGCTACCCCATGGCCTTATGACTCTCAAGTGGTGCAGCGGTCAAAGGCACAGCACATCAGTACTAGAGGCGTCACTACAGACTCCCTGGTTCAAATCCAGGCTGCGTTTCCATCAAAGTAAGTGCCTTATTACGTTATAATAGTTATAATAATAGTTTCCGTATGCCGTTTCTGCTGTAGCTGTAGATCATAATATATTCCTTATAACTGCGGACACGTGAGGTAACGTTACACATGTTATAACCTTTATGGTGTTATTGTCAATCATGCTTACCTAGCTACATTATTCTATTAGCTCTGTAAAACGATGCTAGTTGCGTCAGAAAACTATTAGCTTGTGTTGTATTTTGAAGCTACCCTGGCCTTATGACTTCCAAGTGGCGCAGCGGTCTATGGCACTACAGACACCCTGGTTCAAATCCAGGCTGTATCACAACTGGCTGTGATTGGGCGTCCCATATTGCAGCGCACAATTGGCCCAGCGTTGTCCGAGTTTGGCCGGTGTAGGCCATCATTGTAAATACTAATTTGTTCTTAAATTACTTGCCTAGTTAAATAAATAAAAGATATGACCATGGTTTGTTTATTTGGTCTATTCAGCATAGCTCTGTTCTGCCCTGCCTTGCCCCCTTGTGGAGCTCAAAAGTTAATTTCTTACTGTTATAACTCAAATCTGTGATTTTGTCAATAAACTATTTTTTTTATAGCAGTGTTTATTATGTTACTTCTTTGTAGTATTGTTTTATTGCTATATCCTTATATTGTATTCTAATGAATAATTCCTCTTTATTCTGTACTTTCAGAAACCAGAAACATTATTTGTCAATATCATAACTGGAGCTGGACATCTTTGGAGCTGAAGAATGAGGACAGCTTTTGTATGCTAACGTACACTCCTTAACAGTTGTACTGGATGAAAACACAGCAAGAAAACACATATGCCAATATGTAATATTAATCTATTTTATTGCAGTACTGGTAGTTGGTTCAACAACTTGTTTTACTAGAGGACAAAAAACTGAATATGCATAACCCATATTTAATATCCATGCAGTGACTGAACAACAACTGCATTTCCACCCCCATCTCTAAGGCATAGTATCATGGCTGCAACAACACTGAATGGCGCAGAGTGGGAGGTTACGTGGTTGACTGCCGGCACACGCTACTTGTATCAATAAATCACTATCAGAAAATGTTTTGTGTGGTAATTATTTGTGTATTTACGATTTTATTCACATGTTTTCAATTCTAGGTGACAAATCATGCATTCCGATTCTTGCACAGATTGTAATGGGCACATATTATGTGTGTAAAATACCTTTTTGAAGGTTGTACTGATTATGATGAGCTAAGCTAATTCCAGCTGTGTATCCATGTTTGTTGACATACAATGCATTCTGGGATTCACGTCTGTTTGACCAAAAGATGTTATAACAAAATGAGGTGAGTAAGAGTTCACTAATTTTTTGAGGACTTCCGGAAATTCATGGTGGGATGTGAACGACGGTAGATGACACACCCCTTCAACATGCATACTACAAACAGACCAAACTCATCTCGTCTTCTCTTATTATCTTCGGTTTCTGTGAGGAAAAAATGCATGGCGCGCGCTGAAACTAATGTCGGATTACTTTCGATTTCTATAAAGTGTTTTACCTAGTTATTTCGATCAATGGTGAGCTCACTCACCCGTGAGCTCACTCACCCGTGATGTGATTAATTATATACAGTAATTGCTATTAGCTAATTCATATTGTAGTTTACGTCAGCCGAGAGTTAGAAAATATGACTGCTTGTGTTGGGTCAATCTTTCCTCAGCGCTAGGACAAATGTAGCCTACATTTTTCCGGTTAGGATGATTGTGTTATGCTATATCTTCTGTGAATATCTGAACAATGCATCCAAAAATAAACTGCTGACATTCTGGACATAACTTTGTAAGGACTGTGTTTGTGTAAATAGTTTCTGAAAAAAGTGTGGCCAGCTCAAACGCTGATTGTTGCGTCATTCGAAACTGCCGTTCTAAACGAGCATTCTAAATGAGTGTTCTAAACACACGGGTGTGATCGTACGCTTCAGGGACCACTGTAGAACGATCACACCCGTGTGATGGTACGTGTGAAAGGGTTAAAAGATTTAGATGCACTATTGTAAAGTGGCTGCTCCACTGGATGTCATAAGGTGAATGCACCAATTTGTAAGTCGCTCTGGATAAGAGCGTCTGCTAAATGACTTAAATGTAATGTAAATGGATGTGTCTGTTAGTACATTTTTATTTCTAAGAGATAATAAATAAAAGCGAACAATTGACCTTCAATAATTAGTTGACACTGTGTTAACCACAACCAACATGATGGATCTCTGTTTAGTTGTCACTGTGTTAACCACAACCAACATGCTGGATCTCTGTTTAGTTGTCACTGTGTTAACCACAACCAACATGTTGTATCTCTGTTTAGTTGTCACTGTGTTAACCAAAACCAACATGTTGTATCTCTGTTTAGTTGTCACTGTGTTAACCACAACCAACATGTTGTATCTCTGTTTAGTTGTCACTGTGTTAACCAAAACCAACATGTTGTATCTCTGTTTAGTTGTCACTGTGTTAACCACAACCAACATGTTGTATCTCTGTTTAGTTGTCACTGTGTTAACCACAACCAACATGTTGTATCTCTGTTTAGTTGTCACTGTGTTAACCACAACCAACATGCTGGATCTCTGTTTAGTTGTCACTGTGTTAACCACAACCAACATGTTGGATCTCTGTTTAGTTGTCACTGTGTTAACCAAAACCAACATGCTGGATCTCTGTTTAGTTGTCACTGTGTTAACCACAACCAACATGCTGGATCTCTGTTTAGGGTCCAGTGCTCTAAAATGAGTCTCTGGGGAGAGAAAGGAGAGAAACAGGGGGGCCTGCCTCTAAAAGGAGTCTCTGAGGAGAGCGAGGAGGGGGGCCTTTAAAAGGAGTCTCTCTGGAGAACATGACACCAAAGCTAAGAGGTGAGATGACAATGTTGTTTTAGAATTGATTAAGAGTTTGTTTCTGTACATCCACCATTTTTTTTCACATGTGTTATTTTTCCTCAGAAATGATTGCTGATGGCCTTCATGTGTTATTTTCCTCAGAAATGATTGCTGATGATGCCTTCATGTGTTATTTTTCCTCAGAAATGATTGCTGATGGCCTTCATGTGTTATTTTTCCTCAGAAATGATTGCTGATGGATGCCTTCATGTGTTATTTTTCCCTCAGAAATGATTGCTGATGGATGCCTTCATGTGTTATTTTTCCTCAGAAATGATTGCTGATGGATGCCTTCATGTGTTATTTTTCCTCAGAAATGATTGCTGATGGATGCCTTCATGTGTTATTTTTCCTCAGAAATGATTGCTGATGGCCTTCATGTGTTATTTTTCCTCAGAAATGATTGCTGATGGATGCCTTCATGTGTTATTTTTCCTCAGAAATGATTGCTGATGGATGCCTTCATGTGTTATTTTTCTTCAGAAATGATTGCTGATGGATGCCTTCATGTGTTATTTTTCCTCAGAAATGATTGCTGATGGATGCCTTCATGTGTTATTTTTCCTCAGAAATGATTGCTGATGATGCCTTCATGTATTATTTTTCCTCAGAAATGATTGCTGATGGGCCTTCATGTGTTATTTTTCCTCAGAAATGATTGCTGATGGATGCCTTCATGTGTTATTTTTCCTCAGAAATGATTGCTGATGGATGCCTTCATGTGTTATTTTTCCTCAGAAATGATTGCTGATGGATACCTTCATGTGTTATTTTTCCTCAGAAATGATTGCTGATGGATGCCTTCATGTGTTATTTTTCCTCAGAAATGATTGCTGATGGATGCCTTCGTGTGTTATTTTTCCTCAGAAATGATTGCTGATGGATGCCTTCATGTGTTATTTTTCCTCAGAAATGATTGCTGATGATGCCTTCATGTATTATTTTTCCTCAGAAATGATTGCTGATGGATGCCTTCATGTGTTATTTTTCCTCAGAAATGATTGCTGATGGATGCCTTCATGTGTTATTTTTCCTCAGAAATGATTGCTGATGGATGCCTTCATGTGTCTGTAACATATTGTTTTTCTATGATTTTACAGTTTTTTCTGATTGCTTGCTTATCTTATATCTTATCTTATTTCTGCAAAACTCTACACACTAACCACAACCTAACCCAACCTATCCACAACCTAACCACAACCTAACCTAACCACAACCTAACCTAACCACAACCTAACCTAACCTAACCACAACCTAACCTAACCACAACCTAACCTAACCTAACCACAACCTAACCACAACCTAACCTAACCTAACCACAACCTAACCACAACCTAACCTAACCACAACCTAACCACAACCTAACCTAACCCAACCTAACCACAACCTAACCACAACCTAACCTAACCACAACCTAACCTAACCACAACCTAACCTA
>NW_027035672.1:0-11250 GCF_034236695.1 Oncorhynchus nerka
AACAGCGCCATAACAGCGCCATAACAGCGGCATAACAGCGGCATAACAGCATAAGAGCCATAACAGCGGCATAACAGCAACAGCGCCATAACAGCGCCATAAACAGCGGCCATAACAGCGGCATAACAGTGCCATAACAGCGCCATAACAAAGCAGCACAAAGCCATAACAGCGGCATAACAGCATAACAGCGCCATAACAGCGCCATAACACAGCATAACAGTGCCATAAACAGCAGCCATAACACATAACAGCGCTCATAACACAGCGGCATAACAGCGGCAAAGCGCCAGCGGCATAACAGCGCCATAACAGCAGCGGCATAACAGTGGCATAATAACAGCAGTGTCATAACAGAACAGCGGCATAACACAGCGGCATCAGCGGCATAACAGCGGCATAACAGCGAGCGGCATAACAGCGCCATAACATACCAGGCATAACAGCGGCATAACAGCATACCAGTGCCATAACAGGCATAACAGTGGCATAACAGCAGCAGTGGCATAACAGCGGCATAACAGCGCCATAACAACCGGCATAACAGTGCTATAACATAACAGCGGCATAACACAGAACATAGCGGCATAACAGCAGCGGACATAACAGCGCCATAACAATTACATAACATAACAGTGGCATAACAGCGGCATAACAGCGCATAGTGGCATAACAGCGGCATAACAACAGCGGACATAACAGCGGCATAACAGCCATAACAAAGCAGCCATAACAGTGGCATAACAGCCATAATAACAGCAGCGCCATAACAGCAGGCCATAACAGCGGCATAACAGTTATAACAGCAGCGGCATAACAGCGATACAACAGCGGCATAACAGCGCCATAACAGCGCCATAACAGCATAACAGCGCCATAACAGCGCAACAGCCGATACACACCACATAACAGCGGCATATAACAGACCATAACAACGCCATAACAGCGCCAGCGGCATAACAGCGTTGGAAGCATAACAGCGGCATAACAGCGCCAGCGCCATAACAGCGCGGCATAACAGCAGGCATAACAGCGCGGCATAACAGCGCCATAACAGCGCCATAACAGTGGCATAACAGCGGCATAACAGCGGCATAACATACCAGCGCCATAACAGCGGCATAACAGCAGCGCCATAACAGCGGCATAACAGCGACATTTAACATTTGTCATAATAACAGACAGCCATAACAGCAACATAAAACAGCGGCATAACAGCGGCATAACAGCGGCCATAACAGCGACATAACAGTAGTACGGCATAACAGTGCCATAACAGCAGCGCCATAACAGCGCCATAACACAACAGCGGCATAACAGCATAACAGCAGTGCCATAACAGTGGCATAACAGCGGCATAACATAGCAGTGCCATAACAGCGTAACATAACAGCGCGGCATAACCACCAGTGCCATAACAGCGGCATAACACAGCGCATAACAGTTTTAACAGCGCATAACAGAGCGGGAACATACAGCCATAACAGTGCCATAACAACAGCGCCATAACAGCGCCAGGCATAACATAGCAGCGGCATAACAGGTCATAACAGTGCCATGATCACACCAGCGGCATAATAACAGTGCACAGCAGGCATAACAGCCATAACAGCGGCATAACATGGTCAACAGCCATAACAGCGGCATAACACTCGGCATAACAGCGATAACAGCGGCATAACAGCGGCATAACAGCGCAACAGCGGCATAACAACAGCGGCATAACAGCGCCAGTGGCATAACAGCAGCGCCATAACAGCGGACATAACAGCGGCATAACAGCGGCATAACAGCGGCATAACACAGTGGCATAACAGCGGCATAACAACAGCGGCATAACAGCGCCAGTGACATAACAGCGTAGCGGCATAACAGTGGCAGCATAACAGCGGCATAACAGCGACATAAACAGCGGCATAACAGCGGCATAAACAGCGGCATAACAGCGGGCATAACAGCGCATAACAGCGGCCAACAGCGGCAACAGCGGCATAACAGCGGCATAACAGCGATAACAGCGGCATAACAGCGGCATAACACGGCATAACAGTGGCATAACAGCGGCAGCATAACAGCGGCATAACACATAACAGCGCAGCGGCATAACAGCGCCATAACAGCGCCATAACAGCAGCAGCGGCATAACAGCGGCATAACAGCACATAACAGCGCCATAACAGCGGCATAACAGCGCCATAACAGCGGAAAACAGCGGCATAACAGCGCCATGGCATAACAGCGGCATAACAGCGGCATAACAGCGGCATAACAGCGGCATAACAGCGTTAACAGCGCCATAACACAATAGCAGCATAACAGCGCCATAACAGCGGCCATAACAGCGGCATAACAGCGGCATAACAGCGGCATAACAGCGGCATAACAGCAGTGGCATAACAGCGCCATGGCATAGCGGCATTAACAGCGTTAACAGCCATAACAGCGGCATAACAGCGGCCATAACAGCAACATAACACACCAGCGCCATAACAGCATAACAGCGGCATAACAGCGGCATAACAGCCAGCGGCATAACAGCGTTAACAGCATTAACAGCGGCATAACAGCGTTAGCGGCATAACAGCGCCATAACAGCGGCATAACAGCAGGCATAACAGCGCCATAACAGCGCCATAACAGCGGCATAACAGCGGCATAACAGCATAACAGCGATGGCATAACAGCGGCATAACAGACATAACAGCGGCATAACAGCGCATAACAGCGGCATAACAGCGGCATAACAGCGGCATAACAGCGGCATAAACAGCGGCATAACAGCGGCAGCGGCATAACAGTAGTGGCATAACAGGTTACAAAACAGCGGCATAACAGCGGCATAACAGCGCATTACAACAGCGGCATAACAGCGGCATAACAGTGGCCATAACAGCGGCATAACAGCAGGCATAACAGCGGCATAACAGCGGCATAACAGCGGCATAACAGTGGCATAACAGTGGCATAACAGCGCCATAACAGTGGCATAACAGCGGCATAACAGCGGCAGAACACAGCGGCATAACAGTGGCATAACAGCGGCATAACAGCAGGCATAACAGCGTACAACAGCGGCATAACAGCGCCATAACAGCGGCATAACAGCGGCATAACAGCAGGCAGCGCGGCATAACAGCGGCATAACAGCGCCATAACAACAGCGGCATAACAGCGGCCATAACAGCGCCATAACAGTGGCATAACAGTCAGGCATAACAGTGCATAACAGCGGCATAACAGCGTAACAGCGGCATAACAGCGGCATAACAGCGGCATAACAGCGGCATGGCATAACAGCGGCATAACAGCGGCAGAACAGCGGCATAACAGCGGCATAACAGCGGCATAACAGTGCACAACAGCATAAGCATAACAGCGCCATAACAGCGGCATAACAGCGGCATTAACAGCGGCATAACAGCGGCATAACAGTGGCATAACAGCGGCATAACAGTGGCATAACAGCGGCATAACAGCGCCATAACAGCGGCCAGCGCCATAACAGCGGCATATAACAGCGGCATAACAGCGGCATAACAGCGGCATAACACAACAGCGGCATAACAGCGCCATAACATGCCATAACAGTGGCATAACAGCGGCATAACAGCGCCATAACAGATTATTAACAGCGGCATAACAGCGCATACAACAGCGGCATAACAGCGGCATAACAGCGTCAGCGGGCCATAACAGCGCAACAGCGGCATAACAGCGGCATAACAGCGTTAGCGGCATAACAGCGGCATAACAGCGGCATAACAGCGGCATAATAACAGCTATACAACATGGCATAACAGCGGCATAACAGCGGCATAACAGCACATAACAGCGGCATAACAGCGCCAGTAGCATAACAGCGGCATAACACAGCGCCATAACAGCGCAGCGGCACAACAACATAACAGCGGCATAACAGCGATAGCCAGCGGCATAACAGCGGCAGCGGCATAACAGCGGCATAACAGCGGCATAACAGCGGCATAACAGCGGATACATAACAGCGGCATAACAGCGCCAGCGGCATAACAGCGGCATAACAGCGGCATAACAGCGGCATAACAGCGCAGCGGCATAACAGCAGCATAACAGCGCATAAACAGCGGCATAACAGTGCCAGTGGCATAACAGCGGTATTACAACAGTGGCATAACAGCATAATATGTTAGTGGCATAACAGCGGCACAACAGCGGCATAACAGCGGCATAACAGCGGCACATAACACACATGCATAACAGCGGCATTAACAGCAGCATAACAGCATAACAGTGGCATAACAGCGCATAACATAACAGCCAGCGGCATAACAGCGGCATAACAGCGTTATGGCATAACAGCGGCATAACAGCGGCACAACAGCGGCATAACAGTGGCATAACAGCATAACATAACAGCGGCATAACAGCGGCATAACAGGCCAGCGGCATAAACAGCGGCATAACAGCGGCATAACAGCGGCATAACAGCGGCATAACATAACAGCGCCATAACAGCAGCGGCATAACAGCGGCATAACAGCGGCATAACAGCGCCATAACACCAGCGGCATAACAGCGGCATAACAGTGGCATAACAGCGGCATAACAGCGCCATAACAGCGGCATAACAGTGGCATAACAGCGGCATAACAGCGGCATAACAGCCAGTGGCATAACAGCGGCATAACAGCGGCATAACAGCGGCATTAACACAGCGGCATAACAGCGGCATAACAGCGGCATAACAGCGGCATAACAGCGACATAACAGTGGCATAACAGCGGCATAACAGGCATAACAGCGACACAACAGCGGCATAACAGCGGCATAACAGCGGCATTAACAGCGCAGCATAGACACAACAGCGGCATAACAGTGGCCAGCAGCGTATTAGCGGCATAACAGCGGCATAACAGCGGCATAACAACAATAACAGCGGCATAACAGCGGCATAACACAGCGGCATAACAGCGGCATTAACAGCGGCATAACAGCGCCATAACAGCGCATAACAGCGGCATAACAGCGGCATAACAGCGGCACACACAGCGGCATAACAGCGGCATTAACAGCGGCATAACAGCGCCATAACAACAGCGGCATAACAGCGGCATAACAGCGGCAACAGCGGCATAACAGCGGCAGCGATACAGCGGCATAACATAACAGCAGGCACAACAGCGGCATAACAGCGGCATAACAGCGGCAGAACAGCAACAGCGGCATAACAGCGGCATAACAACATAAGCCAGTGGCATAACAGCGTTACAACAGCAGGCATAACAGCGGCATAACAGCAATTAACAGCGGCATAACAGCGGCATAACAGCAGCGGCATAACAGCAACATAACAGTTAGCGGCATAACAGCGGCATAACAGACATAACAGTCATTAGTGGCATAACAGCGGCATAACAGCGTAAGTGGCATAACAGCGGCATAACAACCAGCGGCATAACAGCGGCATAACATAACATGGCGAACAGCATAACAGCGGCATAACAGCGGCATAACAGTGGCAATAACAGCGGCATAACAGCGCATAACAGCGGCATTAACAGCGCCATAACAGTGAGCGGCATAACCAGGGGCCATAACAGCGGCATAACAGCGGCATAACAGCGGCCAACAGCAGGCATAACAGCGGCATAACAGCGGCATAACAACAGCGGCATAACAGCGGCATAACAGCGGCACAACAGCATAACAGCGGCATAACAGCGGCATAACAGCATAATAGTGGCATAACAGCATAACAGCGGCATAACAGCCTTAGTGGCATAACATACCAGCGGCATAACAGCGCAGGCATAACAGCGGCATAACAGCGGCATAACAGCGGCATAACAGCGCCATTTCAGCGGCATAACAGCGGCATAACAGCGGCATAACAGCGGCATAACAGCGGCATAACAGCGGCATAACAGCGCCAGCGCATAACACAGCGGCATAACAGCAAACTGCCAGCGGCATAACAGCGGCATAACAGCAGCGGCATAACAGCGGCATAACAGCGGCATAACACATAACAGCGGCATAACACAGCGGCATAACAGCGCCATAACAACAGTGGCATAACAGCGGCATAACATTAGTGGCATAACGGCATAACAGCGGCATAACAGCGGCATAACAGCGGCATAACATGACATAACAGCGGCATAACAGCGGCATAACAACAGCGGCATAACAGCAGCGGCATAACAGCGCCAGCGGCACAACAGCGGCATAACAGCGCGGCATAACAGCGGCATAACAGCGCCAGCGGCATAACAGCGGCATAACAACAGCGCCATAACAGCGGCATAACAGCGGCATAACAGCGGCATAACAGCGTCAGCGGCATAACAACAGCGGCATAACAGCGTTAACAGCGGATAACAGCGGCATAACAGCGGCAGCGGCATAACAGCGGCATAACAGCGGCATAACAGCGGCATAACAGCGGCATAACAGCGGCATAACAGCGGCATAACAGCGGCATAACAGCGGCCAACAGCGGCATAACAGCGGCATAACAGCGGCATAACAGCGGCAACAGCGCCATAACATAACAGCGGCATAACAGCGTTAGTGGCATAACAGCGGCATAACAGTGGCATAACAGTGGCATAACAGCGGCATAACAGCGGCATAACAGCATTTATGGCAGCGGCATAACAGCGGCATAACAGCGGCATAACAGCGTTAGTGGCATTTGTATAACACAACAGCGGCATAACAGCGGCATAACAGTTACATAATAACAGCAGTGGCATAACAGCGGCATAACAGCGGCATAACAGCAGCAGCTAACAGTGGCATAACAGCGACATAACAGTGGCATAACAGCGTCATAACATAACAGCGGGCATAACAGCGGCATAACAGCGAACAACAGCGGCATAACAGCTAACAGCGGCATAACAGCGGCATAACAGAGTAGCATAACAGGGTAACAACAGTGGCATAACAGCAGTGGCATAACAGCGCCAGTGGCATAACAGCGGTATGAACAGTTGTCCTGGCATAACAGCGGCATAACAGTGGCATAACAGCGGCATACACAGCAGGCATAACAGCGGCATAACAGCGGCAGTGGCATAACATGGTGCAATACTTATAACAGCCATAACAGTGGCATAACAGCGGCATAACAGCGGCATAACAGTGGATAACAGCAGTGATGGCATAACAGTTAGTGGCATAACAGCGGCATAACAGCGCCATGCAGGTAACAGCGGCATTAACACAGTGGCATAACAGCGGCATAACAGCGTTTAGTGGCATAACAGCGGCATAACAGCGGCAACAGCAGCCATGGTCTTGCTAACAGCGGCATAACAGCGGCATAACAGCGGCATAACAGTGACACAACAGCGGCATAACAGGAGCCATAACAGCGTTAGTGGCATAACAGCGCTTCATAACATAACAGTGCATAACAGCGGCATAACAGCGGCATAACAGCGGCATAACAGCGGCATAACAGCGGCATAACAGTTATATACCAGTGGCATAACAGCGGCATAACAGCGGCATAACAGTGGCATAACAGCGGCATAACAGCGGCATAACAGCGGCATAACAGCGGCATAACAGCAGCGGCATAACAGCATAACAGCGCCATAACAGCGGCATAACAGCGCTAACAGATAACAGCGTTTAGCGGCATAACAGCGGCATAACACAGCAGCGGCATAACAGCGGCATAACACAGCATAACAGCATAACAGCGGCATAACAGCGGCATAACAACATAACAGCGGCATAACAGCGGCATAACAGCGCCATAACAGCGCCAACAGCGGCATAACAGCGCCATAACAGTATTAACAGCGGCATAACAGCGGCATAACAGCGCCATACAACAGCAGTGGCATAACAGCGGCGGCATAACAGCACCAGCGGCATAACAGCGGCATAACATAACAGCGGCATAACAGCGGCATAACAGCGGCATAACAGCTAGTGGCATAACAGCGTAGTGGCATAACAGTGGCATAACAGCGGCATAAACAGCGGCATAACAGCGGACATAACAGCGCATAACAGCGGCACAACAGCGTAACAGCGGCATAACAGCACCAGTGGCATAACAGCGGCATAACAGCGGCATAACAGCGGCATAACACAGTGGCATAACAGCAGTGGCATAACAGCGGCATAACAGAGATAACAGCGGTATTAACAGTGGCATAACAGTACAACAGCGGCATAACAGCCATAACATAGTAGTGGCATTAACAGCGCCATAACAGCGGTTATAACAGCGGCATAACAGCCATATAACATAGCGGCATAACAGCGGCATAACAGCGGCATAACAGCGGCATAACAGCAAGAAAGCGGCATAACAGCGTCAGAACAACAGCGGCATAACAGCGGCATAACAGCGCCATAACAGCAGCAGCGGCATAACAGCGGCATAACAGCGGCATAACAGCGGCATAACAGTGGCGGCATAACAGCGGCATAACAGCGGCATAACAGCAACAGTGTCATAACAGTGGTGCATACACAGCGCCATAACAGCCAACATAACAGCACCAGCGGCATAACAGCTGCATAACAGCGGCATAACAGCACCAGCGGCATAACAGCGGCATAACAGCAGCAGTAACAGGCATAACAGCGGCATAACAGCTTTAACAGCGGCATAACAGCATAACAGTGGCCAGCAGATAACAGCGGCATAACACGGCATAACAGCCATAACAGCCAACATAACAGCGCCAGCGGCATAACAGTACATAACAGCGGCATAACAGCGGCATAACAGCAGCAGCGCGCATAACAGCGGCATAACAGCGGCATAACAGCAGGCATAACAGTAACATAACAGCGGCATAACAGCAAAACAGTGGCATAACAGCGATATAACAGTGGCATAACAGCGCCATAACAGCGGCCAGTGGCATAACAGCGGCATAATAACAGCGTTAGTATAACACAGTGTTATAACAGCGGCATAATAGTGGCATAACAGCGTTAGTGATATAACAGTGATATAACATTTACATTTAAGTCATTTAGCAGACGCCCATCCAGAGCGACTTACAAATTGGTGCATTCACCTAACAGGCATGACCTCCAGTGGAACAGTAGTGCATCTAAATCTTTCAGGGGAGGGGGTGAGAGGGATAACTTTATCCATAATCCTAGGTATTCCTTAAAGAGGTGGGGTTTCAGGTGTCTCCGGAAGGTGGTGATTAACAGTGATTACAACGCCTGTCCTGGCGTAACGTGAGGGAGCTTGTTCCACCATTGGGGGCCAGAGCAGCGAACAGTTTTGACTGGGCTGAGCGGGAACTGTACTTCCTCAGTGGTAGGGAGGCGAGCAGGCCAGAGGTGGATGAACGCAGTGCCCTTGTTTGGGTGTAGGGCCTGATCAGAGCCTGAGGTACTGAGTGGCATGCCGTAACAGCGTTAGTGGCATCACAGCCCAGAGCGGCAAGCACCATGGTCTTGTAGCGGATGCGAGCCATAACTGGAAGCCAGTGGAGGGAGCGGAGGAGCGGCATAACAGGGTGACGGAGAGAACTTGGGAAGGTTGAACACCAGACTGGCTGCGGCGTTCTGGATGAGTTGTAGGGGTTTAATGGCACAGGCAGGGAGCCCAGCCAACAGCGAGTTGCAGTAATCCAGACGGGAGATGACAAGTGCCTGATTAGGACCTAACGCCGCTTCCTGTGTGAGGCAGGGTCGTATCTGCGGATGTTGTAGAGCATGAACCTACAGGAACGGGCCACCGCCTTGATGTTAGTTGAGAACGACAGGGTGTTGTCCAGGATCACGCCAAGGTTCTTAGCGCCTGGGAGGAGGACACAATGGAGTTGTCAACCGTGATGGCGAGATCATGGAACGGGCAGTCCTTCCCCGGGAGGAAGAGCAGTCCCATAACTTGCCGAGGTTCAGCTTGAGGTGGTGATCCGTCATCCACACGGATATGTCTGCCAGACATGCAGAGATGCGATTCGCCACCTGGTCATCAGAAGGGGGAAAGGAGAAGATTAATTGTGTGTCAGCCTGCATAGCAATGATAGGAGAGACCATGTGAGGTTAGTGGCATGACAGAGCCAAGTGACTTGGTGTATAGCGAGAATAGGAGAGGGCCTAGAACAGAGCCCTGGGGGACACCAGTGGTGAGAGCACGTGGTGTGGAGACGGATTCTCGCCACGCCACCTGGTAGGAGCGCATAACAGCCCGTCAGCGGGTAGGCATAACGCAACAACAGCGCTGGGCATAACAGCGCATAACGGAGATGCCCAACTCGGAGAGGGTGGAGAGGAGGATCTGATGGTTCACAGTATCGAAGGCAGCCGATAGGTCTAGAAGGATGAGAGCAGAGGAGAGAGAGTTAGCTTTAGCAGTGCGGAGCGCCTCCGTGATACAGAGAAGAGCAGTCTCAGTTGAATGACTAGTCTTGAAACCATGACTGATTTGGATCAAGAAGGTCATTCTGAGAGAGATAGCGGGAGAGCTGGCCAAGGACAGCACGTTCAAGAGTTTTGGAGAGAAAAGAAAGAAGGATACTGGTCTGTAGTTGTTGACATCGGAGGGATCGAGTGTAGGTTTTTTCAGAAGGGGTGCAACTCCTCGCTCTCTTGAAGACGGAAGGGACGAGCCAGCGGTCAGGGATGAGTTGATGAGCGAGGTGAGGTAAGGGAGGAGGTCACCGGAAATGGTCTGGAGAAGAGAGGAGGGGAATAGGGTCAAACGGGCAGGTTGTAGGGCGGCCAGGCCGTCACAAGACGCGAGATTTCATCTGGAGAGAGAGGGAGAAAGAGGTCAGAGCACAGGGTAGGGCAGTGTGAGCAGAACCAGCGGTGTCAGTGGCATTGACTTAGCAAACGAGGATCGGATGTAGCCGACCTTCTTTTCAAATGGCTGACAGCAAAGTCATAACAGCGTTGAAGAGGGAGGAGGGGCATAAGGAGGATTCAGGAGGGAGGAGAAGGTTGCATAACAAAGTTAGTGGCATAACAGGGTTAGAGGCAGATGCCATGGAATATAGTAGGCATAACAGCAAGAATAAACAGTTAGTGGCATAACAGCGGTTATAACAGCGGCATAACAGTTAGTGGTATAACAGCGTTAGTGGCATAACAGCGGCATAACAGCGGCGCGGCATAACAGCAAAGTGGCATAACAGGCATAACAGCGCCAGCGGCATAACAGCGGCATAACAGCGGCATAACAGCGTTTAGCGGCATAACAGCGGCATAACACAGCAACAGCGGCATACAACAGCATAACAGCGGCATAACAGTGCCAGTGGCATAACAGCG
>NW_027035673.1:0-11253 GCF_034236695.1 Oncorhynchus nerka
AACCACTGCACCACAGCAGAACCTGAGACAGTGCTGTATTTCCTGACAAAATGTCAAAAATATAAAACAATTAGTGTCATTTCCCAAATTTGAAACCCTTATTCAAGGTTTCAGAGACCTCTCTGATGATGATAGGCTACCCGTCCTGTTGGGGGAGGACGCAGAGAGCTGTGGGTTGGCAGCGCACTACATTGCTGCCTGCCATAAGTTGAGGAACAGTGTCTGACAGACCAATCAACCTGCACATGTCCTCTACTGTATGCTTATTGTTATTTTTGAATGTATGGTTATTTTGACCCTTGATTATTGTTGTTACTGTTGTCCCGTTGACAATTTAGATTCTTATTATTTTAATATTGTAAATATCCCAAGTAAGCTTTGGCAATATGTACATTGTTACGTCATGCCAACAAAGCAAACTGAATTGAATTGAGAGGGGGAGAGAGAGAGAAAGAGGGAGTGAGAGAGAGAAAGAGAGAGAGAGGGAGGGAGAGAGAGAAAGAGGGGTAGAGAGCGAGAGAGAGAGTGAGAGAAAGAGGGAGAGAGAGAGAGAAAGAGAGAGAGAGGGGGAGAGAGAGAGAGAGAAAGAGAGAGAGAGGGGGAGAGAGAGAGAAAGAGGGAGAGAGAGAGAGAAAGAGAGAGAGGAAGAGAAAGAGAGAGAGAAAGAGAGAGGGAGAGAGAGAGCGAGAGAGAGGGAGAGAGAGATGAAAAGGGAGGGACAGAGAGGTTGGTAAGGCGGTACAGTATGTGATGCTGAAGAAACAGTAGTATTCTCTTCTCTCCTCCTCCTCCGCCCACCTCCTCCACCCACTTCCTCTACCCTCCCCTCCACCCACCTCCTCCTCCACCCCTCCCCTCCACCCACCACCTTCACCCTACCCTCCACCCACCGGAGGAGGAAATCCCCCCAAGCATGGATCAGAGAGGGGGGGGGGGGGCTGTCTGCAGGAGGCGTCACCTCTCATGGGGTGTGGTTGGAAGTCCACACACACATGCAGACAGGATATTGATCACACACACATCGTGGCAATCATAAGTGTGTGTGTGTTTCCACAGGAAAAGTCACCCTGCATGTCCAGCAGATGATCTATTTCAGGGAGAGCCTGATGGACTGGAACTTGGCTTGATGAAAATATCAGCCTGACGAACTGGAACTTGGCTTGATGAAAACAGCAAAAAAAAGAGGAAGCGAAAGGAAAAACGTCAAAGAGAAAGAAAGGAGAAAAGCAGAAGAGAAGAGAAGAAAAGAGGCGAGAAGCGGAGAGGAGAGAAGAGGAGAGGAGAGAAGAGAAGAGGAGAGGAGGGGAGAGAAGAGGAGAGGAGAGAAGGAGGGGAGAGAAGAGGAGGGGAGAGAAGAGGAGAGGAGGGGAGAGAAGAGGAGAGGAGAGGAGAGGAGAGGAGGGGAGAGAAGAGGAGAGGAGGGGAGAGAAGAGGAGAGGAGAGGAGAGAAGAGGAGGGGAGAGAAGAGGAGAGGAGAGGAGAGAAGAGGAGAGGAGGGGAGAGAAGAGGAGAGGAGAGAAGAGAAGAGGAGAGGAGGGGAGAGAAGAGGAGAGGAGAGGAGAGGAGAGGAGAGGAGAGGAGGGGAGAGAAGAGGAGAGGAGAGAAGAGGAGAGAAGAGGAGGGGAGAGAAGAGGAGAGGAGAAAAGAGGAGGAGAGAGAAGAGGGGAGAGAAGAGGAGAGAGAGGAGGGGAGAGAAGAGAAGAGGAGATAAGAGGGGAGAGAAGAGGAGGGAGAGAAGAGGAGAGGAGAGAAGAGGAGGGGAGAGAAGAGGAAAGGAGAGAAGAGGAGGGGGAGAGAAGAGGAGAGAAGAGAAGAGGAGAGAAGAGGGGGAGAGAAGAGGAGGGGAGAGAAGAGGAAAGGAGAGAAGAGGGGGAGAGAAGAGAAGAGGTGTGCGTGTGTCCGTGTGAGGTAGTCAGCTGGAATGCATTTCAATTAACAGGTAGGCCTTGTTAAAAGTGGAATTTATTTTCTTCTTAATGTGTTTGAGCCAATCAGTTGCGTTGTGACAAGGTAGGGTTGGTATACAGAAGATAGCCCTATTTTGGAAAAGACAAAGTCCATATTATGGGAAGAACAGATCAAGTGGGGAGGTAGGTAGCCTAGTGGTTAGAGCGTTGGACTAGTAAACGTAAGGTTGCAAGATCGAATCCCCGAGATGACAAGGTAAAAATCTGTCATTCTGCACCTGAACAAGGCACTTAAACCACTGTTCCTAGGACGTCATTGAAAATAAGCATTTGTTCGGGACTGAAACAGTGGGTTAACTGCCGTGTTACTCCTGGTACTATTACTGATAGTATTACTTATGGCACTGTTACCACTAGTATTACTCCAAGTACTGTTACTACTAGAATTACTGAGAGTAAGGTTACTGATAGTATTACTTACAGTACTGTTACAACTAGTATTACTCCTAGTACCGTTTCCGCTAGTATTACTCCTAGTACCGTCACTACTAGTATTACTGATGGTACCTTTACTACCAGTATTACTGATAGTATTACTTATAGTGTGGTTACTACTAATATTACTCCTAGAATTGTTACTACTAGTATTACTGATGGTACTGTTAGTGCTAGTATTACTGATAGTAAGGTTACTGATAGTATTACTTATAGTACTGGTACTGCTAGTATTACCCCCAGTACTGTTTCTGCTAGTATTACTTCTAGTATTGTTACTACTAGTATTACTGATGGTATTGTTAGTGCTAGTATTACTGATGGTACTGTTCGTGCCAGTTTAACTGATGGTACTGTTACTGCTAGTATTACTGATGGTACTGTTACTACTAGTATTGCTGGTGGTACTGTTAATACTAGTATTACTGATGGTACTGTTAGTGTTAGTATTACTGATGGTACTGTTAGTGCTAGTATTATTGATGGTACTGTTAGTGTCAGTATTACTGATGGATCTGTTACTACTATTATTACTGATGGTACTGTTAGTGCTAGTATTACTGATGGTACTGTTACTACTAGTATTACTGGTGGTACTGTTACTACTGGTATTACTGATGGTACTGTTAGTGCTAGTATTACTGATGGTACTGTTAGTGCTAGTATTACTGATGGTACTGTTACTACTAGTATTACTGATGGTACTGTTACTACTAGTATTACTGATGGTACTGTTAGTGCAAGTATTACTGATGGTACTGTTAGTGCTAGTATTACTGATGGTACTGTTAGTGCTATTATTACTGATGGTACTGTTAGTGTCAGTATTACTGATGGTACTGTTAGTGCTAGTATTACTGATGGTACTGTTAGTGTCAGTATTACTGATGGTACTGTTAGTGCTAGTATTACTTATGGTACTGTTAGTGCTAGTATTACTGATGGCACTGTTAGTGCTAGTATTACTGATGGTACTGTTAGTGCTAGTATTACTGATGGTACCTTTACTACCAGTATTACTGATAGTAAAGTTACTGATAGTATTACTTATAGTGCAGTTACTACTAGTATTACTGATGGTACTGTTACTACTAGTATTACTGATGGTACTGTTACTACTAGTATCACTGATGGTACTGTTAGTGTCAGTATTACTGATGGTACTGTTAGTGCTAGTATTGCTGATGGTACTGTTAGTGCTAGTATTACTGATGGCACTGTTAGTGCTAGTATTACTGATGGTACTGTTAGTGCTAGTATTACTGATGGTACCTTTACTACCAGTAGTACTGATAGTAAAGTTACTGATAGTATTACTTATAGTGCAGTTACTACTAGTATTACTGATGGTACTGTTACTACTAGTATTACTGATGGTACTGTTACTACTAGTATTACTGATGGTACTGTTACTACTAGTATTACTGATGGTACTGTTAGTGCTAGTATTACTGATGGTACTGTTAGTGTCAGTATTACTGATGGAACTGTTACTACTAGTATTACTGATGGTACTGTAGGTTCTAATATTACTGATGGTACTGTTAGTGCTAGTATTACTGATGGTAATGTTACTACTAGTATTACTGATGGTACTGTTACTACTAGTATTGCTGATGGTACTGTTAGTGCTAGTATTACTGATGGTACTGTTAGTGCTAGTATTACTGATGTTACTGTTACTACTAGTATTACTGATGGTACTGTTACTACTAGTATTACTGATGGTACTGTTAGTGCCATTATTGCTGATGGTACTGTTAGTGCTAGTATTACTGATGGTACTGTTAGTGCTAGTATTACTGATGTTACTGTTACTACTAGTATTACTGATGGTACTGTTACTACTAGTATTACTGATGGTACTGTTAGTGCCAGTATTACTGGTGGTACTGTTAGTGCCAGTATTACTGATGGTACTGTTAGTGCTAGTATTACTGATGGTACTGTTACTGCTAGTATTACTGATGGTACTGTTAGTGCTATTATTACTGATGGTACTGTTAGTGCTAGTATTACTGATGGTACTGTTAGTGCTAGTATTACTGATGGTACTGTTAGTGCTAGTATTACTGATGGTACTGTTAGTGCTAGTATTACTGATGCAGTTACTACTAGTATTACTGATGGTACTGTTACTACTAGTATTACTGATGGTACTGTTATCACTAGTATCACTGATGGTACTGTTAGTGTCAGTATTACTGATGGTACTGTTAGTGCTAGTATTGCTGATGGTACTGTTAGTGCTAGTATTACTGATGGCACTGTTAGTGCTATGTATTAAATGATGGTACTGTTAGTGCTAGTATTACTGATGGTACCTTTACTACCAGTAGTACTGATAGTAAAGTTACTGATAGTATTATTTATATGGTACAGTTACTACTAGTATTACTGATGGTACTGTTACTATTAGTATTACTGATGGTACTGTTAGTGCAAGTATTACTGATGGTACTGTTAGTGCTATTATTACTGATCTACTAGTATTACTGATGGTACTGTTAGTGTCAGTATTACTGATGGTACTGAGTGCTAGTATTACTGATGGTACTGTTACTGTCTAGTATTACTGATGGTACTGTTACTACTAGTATTACTGATGGTACTGTTAGTGCAAGTATTACTGATGGTACTGTTAGTGCCAGTATTACTGATGGTACTGTTAGTGCTAGTATTACTGATGGTAAGTGTTGCTGATGGTCCTGTTAGTGTAGTATTACTGATGGTACTGTTAGTGCTAGTATTGCTGATGGTACTGTTAGTGCTCAGTATTACTGATGGTACTGTTAGTGCTAGTATTACTGATGTAGTGCTGTTAGTGCTAGTATTTATGGCGCTGTTGGTGCTAGTATTGCTGATGGTACTGTTATGCTGAAGCATTGATATTACTGATAGTAAAGTTACTGTGCTAGTAGTTACTACTGTATTACTGTTACTGTTACTACTAGTATTACTGATGGTACTGTTACTACTAGTATTACTGATGGTACTGTTAGTGTCCATGGTACTGTTAGTGCTAGTATTGCTGATGGTACTGTTAGTGCTAGTATTACTGATGGTACTGTTAGTGCTAGTATTACTGATGGCACTGTTAGTGCTACATAGTGCTAGTATTACTGATGGTACTGTTAGTGCTGATTATTACTGACTTATAGTGCAGTTACTACTAGTATTTATGGTACTGTTACTACTAGTATTACTGATGGTTACTACTGTTAGTGCTAGTATTACTGATGGCACTGTTAGTGCTAGTATTTCTGATGGTACTGTTAGTGCTAGTATTACTGATGGTATCTACCAGTTACTGACTATTATTACTGATGTATTGCTTATAGTGCAGTTACTACTAGTATTGCTGATGGTACTGTTACCAGTATTACAGATGGTACTGTTACTACTAGTATTACTGATGGTACTGTTAGTGCTAGTATTACTGATGGTATGTTAGTGTCAGTATTACTGATGGAACTGTTACTACTATTATTACTGATGGTACTGAGGTTCTACCAGTATTACTGATGGTACTGTTAGTGCTAGTATTACTGATGGTACTGTTACTACTATTATTACTGATGGTACTGTTACTACTAGTATTACTGATGGTACTGTTAGTGCTAGTATTACTGATGGTACTGTTAGTGCTAGTATTACCGATGTTACTGTTACTATTATTACTGATGGCTGTTACTACTAGTATTACTGATGGTGCTGTTAGTGCTAGTATTACTGATGGTACTGTTACTACTAGTATTACTGATGGTACTGTTACTACTAGTATTACTGATGGTGCTGTTAGTGCTAGTATTACTGATGGTACTGTTACTACTAGTATTACTGATGGTACTGTTACTACTAGTATTACTGATGGTACTGTTAGTGCAAGTATTACTGATGGTACTGTTAGTGCCAGTATTACTGATGGTACTGTTAGTGCTAGTATTACTGATGGTACTGTTAGTGTCAGTATTACTGATGGTACTGTTAGTGTCAGTATTACTGATGGTACTGTTAGTGCTAGTATTACTGATGGTACTGTTAGTGCTAGTATTACTGATCGTACTGTTAGTGCTAGTATTACTGATGGTACTGTTACTACTAGTATTACTGATGGTACTGTTACTACTAGTATTACTGATGGTACTGTTAGTGCAAGTATTACTGATGGTACTGTTAGTGCCAGTATTACTGATGGTACTGTTAGTGCTAGTATTACTGATGGTACTGTTAGTGCTATTATTACTGATGGTCCTGTTAGTGTCAGTATTACTGATGGTACTGTTAGTGCTAGTATTACTGATGGTACTGTTAGTGTCAGTATTACTGATGGTACTGTTAGTGCTAGTATTACTGATGGTACTGTTAGTGCTAGTATTACTGATGGCACTGTTAGTGCTAGTATTACTGATGGTACTGTTAGTGCTAGTATTACTGATGGTACCTTTACTACCAGTATTACTGATAGTAAAGTTACTGATAGTATTACTTATAGTGCAGTTACTACTAGTATTACTGATGGTACTGTTACTACTAGTATTACTGATGGTACTGTTACTACTAGTATTACTGATGGTACTGTTAGTGTCAGTATTACTGATGGTACTGTTAGTGCTAGTATTACTGATGGTACTGTTAGTGCTAGTATTACTGATGGTACTGTTAGTGCTAGTATTACTGATGGCACTGTTAGTGCTAGTATTACTGATGGTACTGTTAGTGCTAGTATTACTGATGGTACCTTTACTACCAGTATTACTGATAGTAAAGTTACTGATAGTATTACTTATAGTGCAGTTACTACTAGTATTACTGATGGTACTGTTACTACTAGTATTACTGATGGTACTGTTACTACTAGTATTACTGATGGTACTGTTAGTGTCAGTATTACTGATGGCACTGTTAGTGCTAGTATTACTGATGGTACTGTTAGTGCTAGTATTACTGATGGTACCTTTACTACCAGTAGTACTGATATTAATGTTACTGATAGTATTACTTATAGTGCAGTTACTACTAGTATTACTGATGGTACTGTTACTACTAGTATTACTGATGGTACTGTTACTACTAGTATTACTGATGGTACTGTTAGTGCTAGTATTACTGATGGTATGTTAGTGTCAGTATTACTGATGGAACTGTTACTACTATTATTACTGATGGTACTGTAGGTTCTAATATTACTGATGGTACTGTTAGTGCTAGTATTACTGATGGTACTGTTACTACTAGTATTACTGATGGTACTGTTACTACTAGTATTGCTGATGGTACTGTTAGTGCTAGTATTACTGATGGTACTGTTAGTGCTAGTATTACTGATGTTACTGTTACTACTAGTATTACTGATAGTACTGTTACTACTAGTATTACTGATGGTACTGTTAGTGCCAGTATTACTGGTGGTACTGTTAGTGCCAGTATTACTGATGGTACTGTTAGTGCTAGTATTACTGATGGTACTGTTACTACTAGTATTACTGATGGTACTGTTAGTGCTAGTATTACTGATGGTACTGTTAGTGCTAGTATTACTGATGGAACTGTTACTACTATTATTACTGATGGTGCTGTTACTACCAGTATTACTGATGGTACTGTTAGTGCTAGTAGTACTGATGGTACTGTTACTACTAGTATTACTCATGGTACTGTTACTACTAGTATTACTGATGGTGCTGTTAGTGCTAGTATTACTGATGGTACTGTTACTACTAGTATTACTGATGGTACTGTTACTACTAGTATTACTGATGGTACTGTTAGTGCAAGTATTACTGATGGTACTGTTAGTGCTAGTATTACTGATGGTACTGTTAGTGCTAGTATTACTGATGGTACTGTTAGTGCTAGTATTACTGATGGTACTGTTACTACTAGTATTACTGATGGTACTGTTACTACTAGTATTACTGATGGTACTGTTAGTGTCAGTATTACTGATGGTACTGTTAGTGCTAGTATTACTGATGATACTGTTAGTGCTAGTATTACTGCTAGTATTACTGATGGTACTGTTAGTGCTAGTATTACTGATGGTACCTTTACTACCAGTAGTACTGATAGTAAAGTTACTGATAGTATTACTTATAGTGCAGTTACTACTAGTATTACTGATGGTACTGTTACTACTAGTATTACTGATGGTACTGTTACTACTAGTATTACTGATGGTACTGTTACTACTAGTATTACTGATGGTACTGTTAGTGCTAGTATTACTGATGGTACTGTTAGTGTCAGTATTACTGATGGAACTGTTACTACTAGTATTACTGATGGTACTGTAGGTTCTAATATTACTGATGGTACTGTTAGTGCTAGTATTACTGATGGTACTGTTACTACTAGTATTACTGATGGTACTGTTACTACTAGTATTGCTGATGGTACTGTTAGTGCCAGTATTACTGATGGTACTGTTAGTGCTAGTATTACTGATGGTACTGTTACTGCTAGTATTACTGATGGTACTGTTAGTGCTAGTATTACTGATGTTACTGTTACTACTAGTATTACTGATGGTACTGTTACTACTAGTATTACTGATGGTACTGTTAGTGCCAGTATTACTGGTGGTACTGTTAGTGCCAGTATTACTGATGGTACTGTTAGTGCTAGTATTACTGATGGTACTGTTACTGCTAGTATTACTGATGGTACTGTTAGTGCTATTATTACTGATGGTACTGTTAGTGTCAGTATTACTGATGGTACTGTTAGTGCTAGTATTACTGATGGTACTGTTAGTGTCAGTATTACTGACGGTACTGTTAGTGCTAGTATTACTGATGGTACTGTTAGTGCTAGTATTACTGATGGAACTGTTACTACTATTATTACTGATGGTGCTGTTACTACCAGTATTACTGATGGTACTGTTAGTGCTAGTAGTACTGATGGTACTGTTACTACTAGTATTACTCATGGTACTGTTACTACTAGTATTACTGATGGTGCTGTTAGTGCTAGTATTACTGATGGTACTGTTACTACTAGTATTACTGATGGTACTGTTACTACTAGTATTACTGATGGTACTGTTAGTGCAAGTATTACTGATGGTACTGTTAGTGCTAGTATTACTGATGGTACTGTTAGTGCTAGTATTACTGATGGTACTGTTAGTGCTAGTATTACTGATGGTACTGTTACTACTAGTATTACTGATGGTACTGTTACTACTAGTATTACTGATGGTACTGTTAGTGTCAGTATTACTGATGGTACTGTTAGTGCTAGTATTACTGATGATACTGTTAGTGCTAGTATTACTGCTAGTATTACTGATGGTACTGTTAGTGCTAGTATTACTGATGGTACCTTTACTACCAGTAGTACTGATAGTAAAGTTACTGATAGTATTACTTATAGTGCAGTTACTACTAGTATTACTGATGGTACTGTTACTACTAGTATTACTGATGGTACTGTTACTACTAGTATTACTGATGGTACTGTTACTACTAGTATTACTGATGGTACTGTTAGTGCTAGTATTACTGATGGTACTGTTAGTGTCAGTATTACTGATGGAACTGTTACTACTAGTATTACTGATGGTACTGTAGGTTCTAATATTACTGATGGTACTGTTAGTGCTAGTATTACTGATGGTACTGTTACTACTAGTATTACTGATGGTACTGTTACTACTAGTATTGCTGATGGTACTGTTAGTGCCAGTATTACTGATGGTACTGTTAGTGCTAGTATTACTGATGGTACTGTTACTGCTAGTATTACTGATGGTACTGTTAGTGCTAGTATTACTGATGTTACTGTTACTACTAGTATTACTGATGGTACTGTTACTACTAGTATTACTGATGGTACTGTTAGTGCCAGTATTACTGGTGGTACTGTTAGTGCCAGTATTACTGATGGTACTGTTAGTGCTAGTATTACTGATGGTACTGTTACTGCTAGTATTACTGATGGTACTGTTAGTGCTATTATTACTGATGGTACTGTTAGTGCCAGTATTACTGATGGTACTGTTAGTGCTAGTATTACTGATGGTACTGTTAGTGTCAGTATTACTGACGGTACTGTTAGTGCTAGTATTACTGATGGTACTGTTACTACTAGTATTGCTGGTGGTACTGTTAATACTAGTATTACTGATGGTACTGTTAGTGTTAGTATTACATATCGTACTGTTAGTGCTAGAATTACTGATGGTACTGTTAGTGCTAGTATTACTGATGGTACTGTTAGTGTCAGTATTACTGATGGAACTGTTACTACTATTATTACTGATGGTACTGTTAGTGCTAGTATTACTGATGGTACTGTTACTACTAGTATTACTGGTGGTACTGTTACTACTAGTATTACTGATGGTACTGTTAGTGCTAGTATTACTGATGGTACTGTTAGTGCTAGTATTACTGATGGTACTGTTACTACTAGTATTACTGATGGTACTGTTTGTGCCAGTATTACTGATGGTACTGTTAGTGCTATTATTACTGATGGTACTGTTAGTGTCAGTATTACTGATGGTACTGTTAGTGCTAGTATTACTGATGGTACTGTTAGTGTCAGTATTACTGATGGTACTGTTAGTGCTAGTATTACTGATGGTACTGTTAGTGCTAGTATTACTGATGGTACTGTTAGTGCTAGTATTACTGATCGTACTGTTAGTGCTAGTATTACTGATGGTACTGTTACTACTAGTATTACTGATGGTACTGTTACTACTAGTATTACTGATGGTACTGTTAGTGCAAGTATTACTGATGGTACTGTTAGTGCCAGTATTACTGATGGTACTGTTAGTGCTAGTATTACTGATGGTACTGTTAGTGCTATTATTACTGATGGTCCTGTTAGTGTC